>NC_060146.1:5095962-5244851 GCF_021461385.2 Schistocerca piceifrons | reverse complement strand
TATTGACGATGAAACACAGAAATTGCATCGGAATTAAATACAAAAGGCACAATGCCGACTTAAGTACAAGAATACTGACTCTTCTTACTGTCTATGTTTTTAACCATTCCTGTGACACTAGTTATAGATTCCAATGCTTCACTCCAGGTTTACTGTATCCCTTGGACCTTCTTATTGACGATGAAACACAGAAATTGCATCGGAATTAAATAGAAACGGCACAATGCCGACTTAAGTACAAGAAGACTGACTGTTCTTACTGACTATGTTTTGAACCATTCCTGTGACACTAGTTATAGATTTCGGTGCTTCACTTCAGTTTTACTGTATCCCCCTGAGCTTGTTATTGACGATAAATCACAGAAATTGCATCGGAATTAAATACAAAAGGCACAATGCCGACTTAAGTACAAGAATACTGACTCTTCTTACTGTCTATGCTTTTAACCATCCCTGTGACACTAGTTATAGATTCCGATGCTTCACTCCAGGTTTACTGTATCCCTTGGACCTTCTTATTGACGATGAAACACAGAAATTGCATCGGAATTAAATACAAAAGGCACAATGCCGACTTAAGTACAAGAAGACTGAATCTTCTTACTGACTATGTTTTGAACCATTCCTGTGACACTAGATATAGATTCCTATGCTTCACTCCCGGTTTACTGTTTACCTTGGACCTTCGTATTGAGGATGAAACACAAAAATGGCATCGGAATGAAATACAAACGGCACAATGCCGACTTAAGTACAAGAAGACTTACTCTTCTTACTGACTATGTTTCGAACCATTACTGTGACACTAGTTATAGATTCCGATGCTTCACTACATGTTTACTGTATCCCTTGGACCTCCTTATTGACAATGAAACACCGAAATTGCATCGGAATTAAATACAAAAGGCACAATGCCGACTTAAGTACAACAAGACTGACTCTTCTTACTGACTATGATTTGCACCATCCCTGTGTCACTAGTTATAGATTCCGATGCTTCACTCCAGGTTTACTGTATCCCTTGGACTTTCTTATTGACGATGAAACACAGAAATTGCATTGGAATTAAATACAGAAGGCACAATGCCGACTTAAGTACAAGAAGACTGACCTTCTTACCGACTATGCTTTGAACCATTCCTGTGACACTAGTTACAGATTCCGATGCTTCACTGCAGGTTTACTGTATCCCTCTGACCTTCTTATTGACGATGAATCACAGAAATTGCATCGGAATCAAATCCAAAGGGCACAGTGCCGTATTATGTACAAGATGACTGACACTTCATACTGTCTATGATTTGAACCAATCCTGTGACACTAGTTATTGATTCCGATGCTTCACTCCAGGTTTACTGTATCCCTCTGAGCGTCTTATTGACGATAAATCACAGAAATTGCATCGGAATCAAATCCAAAGGGCACAGTGCCGAATTAAGTACAAGAAGACTGACTCTTCTTACTGTCTATGTTTTGATTCATTCCTGTGATACTAGTTATAGATTCTGATGCTTCACTCCAGGTTTACTGTATCCCTTGGACCTCCTTATTGACAATGAAACACAGAAATTGCATCGGAATTAAATACAAATGGCACAATGCCGACTTAAGCACAAGAAGACTGACTCTTCTTACTGACTATGCTTTGAACCATTCCTGTAACACTAGTTATAGATTCCGGTGCTTCACTTCAGGTTTACTGTATCCCTTGGACCTTCATTTTGACGATGAAACATAGAAATAGCATCGGAATTAAATACAAAAGGCACAAAGTCGACTTAAGTACAAGAATACTAACTCTTCTTACTGTCTATGATTTGAACCATCCCTGTGTCACTAGTTATAGATTCCGATGCATCACTTCAGGTTTACTGTATCCCTTGGACCTTCTTATTGACGATGAAACACAGAAATTGAATCGGAAATAAATACAAAAGGCACAATGCCTACTTAAGTACACGAAAACTAACTCTTCCTACTGTCTATGTTTTGAACCATTCCTGTGACACTAGTTATAGATTCCGGTGCTTCACTACAGGTTTAATGTATCCCTCTGACCTTCGTATTGACGATGAAACACAGAAATTGCATCGGAATTAAATAAAAAGGCACAATGCTGACTTAATTACAACAAGACTGACTCTTCCTACTGTCTATATTTTGCACCATTCCTGTGACACTAGTTATAGATTCCGATGCTTCACTTCAGGTTTACTGTATCCCTTGGACCTTCTTATTGACGATGAAACACAGAAAATGCATCGGATTTAATTGCAAAAGGCACAATGCCGACTTAAGTACAAGAAGACTGACTGTTCTTACTGACTATGTTTTGAAACGTTCCTGTGACACTAGTTATAGATTTCGGTGCTTCACTTCAGTTTTACTGTATCCCTTGGAACTTCTTATTGACGATGAAACACAGAAATTGCATCGGAATTAAATACAAAAGGCACAATGCCGACTTAAGTACAAGAATACTGACTCTTCTTACTGTCTATGTTTTGAACCATCCCTGTGACACTAGTTATAGATTCCGATGCTTCACTCCAGGTTTACTGTATCCCTTGGACCTTCTTATTGACGATGAAACACAGAAATTGCATCGGAATTAAATACAAAAGGCACAATGCCGACTTAAGTACAAGAAGACTGAATCTTCTTACTGAATATGTTTTGCACCATTCCTGTGACACTAGATATAGATTTCGATGCTTCACTCCCGGTTTACTGTATCCCTTGGACCTTCGTATTGAGGATGAAACACAAAAATGGCATCGGAATGAAATACAAATGGCACAATGCCGACTTAAGTACAAGATGACTTACTCTTCTTATTGACTATGTTTCTAACCATTCCTGTGACACTAGTTAGAGATTCCGATGCTTCACTCCAGGTTTACTGTATCCCTTGGACCTCCTTATTGACAATGAAACACAGAAATTGCATCGGAATTAAATACAAAAGGCACAATGCCGACTTAAGTACAAGAAGACTGACTCTTCTTACTGACTATGTTTTGAACCATCCCTGTGTCACTAGTTATAGATTCCGATGCATCACTCCAGGTTTACTGTATCCCTTGGACTTCCTTATTGACGATGAAACACAGAAATTGCATCGGAAATAAATACAAAAGGCACAATGCCGACTTAAGTACAAGAAGACTGACTCTTCTTACTGACTATGTTTTTGAACCATTCCTGTGACACTAGTTATAGATTCTGATGCTTCAATTCAGGTTTACTGTATCCCTTTGACCTTCTTATTGACGATGAAACATATAAATTGCATCGGAATTAAATACAGAAGGCACAATGCCGACTTAAGTACAAGAAGACTGCCTCTTCTTACTGACTATGATTTGAACCATTCCTGTGACAGTAGTTATAGGTTCCGATGCTTCACTTCAGATTTACTGTATCCATCTGACCTACCTATTGACGATGAAACACAGAAATTCCATCGGAATTAAATAGAAAAGGCACAATGCCGACTTAAGTACAAGAAGACTGACTCTTCTTACTGACTATGTTTTGAACCATTCCTGTGACACTAGTTACAGATACCGATGCTTCACTGCAGGTTTACTGTATCCCTCTGACCTTCCTATTGACGATGAATCACAGAAATTGCATCGGAATCAAATCCAAAGGGCAGAGTGCCGAATTATGTACAAGAACACTGACACTTCTTACTGTCTATGATTTGAACCAATCCTGTGACACTAGTTATTAATTCCGATGCTTCACTCCAGGTTTACTGTATCCCTCTGAGCTTCTTATTGACGATGAAACACAGAAATTGCATCGGAATTAAATACAAAAGGCACAATGCCGACTTAAGTACAAGAAGACTGAATCTTCTTACTGACTATGTTTTGAACCATTCCTGTGACACTAGATATAGATTCCGATGCTTCACTCCCGGTTTACTGTATCCCTTGGACTTTCGTATTTAGGATGAAAACACAAAAATGGCATCGGAATGAAATACAAAAGGCACAACGCCGACTTAAGTACAAGAAGACTTACTCTTCTTACTGACTATGTTTTGAACCATTCCTGTGACACTAGTTATAGATTCCGATGTTTCACTCCAGGTTTACTGTATCCCTTGGACCTCCTTATTGACAATGAAACACAGAAATTGCATCGGAATTACATACAAAAGGCACAACGCCGACTTAAGTACAAGAAGACTGACTCTTCTTACTGACTATGTTTTGAACCATCCCTGTGTCACTAGTTATAGATTCCGATGCATCACTCGAGGTTTACTGTATCCCTTGGACTTTCTTATTGACGATGAAACACAGAAATTGCATCCTAAATAAATACAAAAGGCACAATGCAGACTTAAGTACAAGAAGACTGACTCTTCTTACTGACTATGATTTGAACCATTCCTGTGACACTAGTTATAGATTCTGATGCTTCACTTCAGGTGTACGTTATCCCTTTGACCACCTTATTAACGATGAATCACAGGAATTGCATTGGAATTAAATACAGAAGGCACAATGCCGACTTAAGTACAAGAAGACTGACTCTTCTTACCGACTATGATTTGAACCATTCCTGTGACACTAGTTTCAGATTCCGATGCTTCACTGCAGGTTAACTGTATCCCTCTGACCTTCTTATTGACGATGAATCACAGAAATTGCATCGGAATCAAATCCAAAGGGCACAGTGGCGAATTATGTACAAGAGGACTGACACTTCTTACTGTCTATGATTTGAACCATTCCTGTGACACTAGTTATTTATTCCGATGTTTCACTCCAGGTTTACTGTATCCCCCTGAGCTTCTTATTGACGATAAATCACAGAAATTGCATCGGAATCAAATCCAAAGGGCACAGTGCCGAATTAAGTACGAGAAGACTGACTCTTCTTACTGACTATGTTTTGAACCATTTCTGTAACACTAGTTATAGATTCCGGTGCTTCAGGTTTACTGTATCCCTTGGACCTTCATATTGACGATGAAACATAGAAATTGCATCGGAATTAAATACAGAAGGCACAATGCCGACTTAAGTACAAGAAGACTGCCTCTTCTTACTGACTATGATTTGAACCATTCCTGTGACAGTAGTTATAGGTTCCGATGCTTCACTTCAGATTTACTGTATCCATCTGACCTACCTATTGACGATGAAACACAGAAATTCCATCGGAATTAAATAGAAAAGGCACAATGCCGACTTAAGTACAAGAAGACTGACCCTTCTTACTGACTATGTTTTGAACCATTCCTGTGACACTAGTTATAGCTTCCGATGATTCACTTCAGGTTTACTGTATCCCTTGGACCTTCTTATTGACGATGAAACAGAGAAATTGCATCGGAATTAAATACAAAAGGCACAATGCCGACTTAAGTACAAGAAGACTGAATCTTCTTACTGACTATGTTTTGAACCATTCCTGTGACACTAGATATAGATTCCGATGTTTCACTTCCGGTTTACTGTATCCCTTGGACCTTCGTATTGAGGATGACACACAAAAATGGCATCGGAATGAAATACAAAAGGCACAATGCCGACTTAAGTACAAGAAGACTTACTCTTCTTACTGACTATGTTTCGAACCATTCCTGTGACACTAGTTATAGATTCCGATGCTTCACTCCAGGTTTACTGTATCTCTTGGACTTTCTTATTGACGATGAAACACAGAAATTGCATCTGAAATAAATACAAAAGGCACAATGCAGACTTAAGTACAAGAAGACTGACTCTTCTTACTGACTATGATTTGAACCATTCCTGTGACACTAGTTATAGATTCTGATGCTTCACTTCAGGTGTACTGTATCCCTTTGACATTCTTATTGACGATGAATCACAGGAATTGCATTGGAATTAAATACAGAAGGCACAATGCAGACATAAGTACAAGAAGACTGACTCTTCTTACCGACTATGTATTGAACCATTCCTGTGACACTAGTTACAGATTCCGATGCTTCACTGCAGGTTTACTGTATCCCTCTGACCTTCTTATTGACGATGAATCACAGAAATTGCATCATAATCAAATCCAAAGGGCACAGTGCCGAATTATGTACAAGAAGACTTACACTTCTTACTGTCTATGATTTGAACCATTCCTGTGACATTAGTTATTGATTCCGATGCTTCACTCCAGGTTTACTGTATCCCCCTGAGCTTGTTATTGCCGATAAATCACAGAAATTGCATCGGAATCAAATCCAAAGGGCACAGTGCCGAATTAAGTACAAGAAGACTGACTCTTCTTACTGACTATGTTTTGATTCATTCCTGTGACACTAGTTATAGATTCTGATGCTTCACTCCAGGTTTACTGTATCCCTTGGACCTTTTGATTGACGATGAAACACAGAAATTGCATCGGAATTAAATACAAAAGGCACAATGCCGACTTAAGTACAAGAAGACTGAATCTTCTTACTGACTATGGTTTGAACCATTCCTGTGACACTAGATATAGATTCCTATGCTTCACTTCCGGTTTACTGTATCCCTTGGACCTTCGTATTGAGGATGACACACAAAAATGGCATCGGAATGAAATACAAAAGGCACAATGCCGACTTAAGTACAAGAAGACTTACTCTTCTTACTGACTATGTTTCGAACCATTCCTGTGACACTAGTTATAGATTCCGATGCTTCACTCCAGGTTTACTGTATCTCTTGGACTTTCTTATTGACGATGAAACACAGAAATTGCATTGGAATTAAATACAGAAGGCACAATGCAGACATAAGTACAAGAAGACTGACTCTTCTTACCGACTATGTATTGAACCATTCCTGTGACGCTAGTTACAGATTCCGATGCTTCACTGCAGGTTTACTGTATCCCTCTGACCTTCTTATTGACGATGAATCACAGAAATTGCATCATAATCAAATCCAAAGGGCACAGTGCCGAATTATGTACAAGAAGACTGACACTTCTTACTGTCTATGATTTGAACCATTCCTGTGACATTAGTTATTGATTCCGATGCTTCACTCCAGGTTTACTGTATCCCCCTGAGCTTGTTATTGCCGATAAATCACAGAAATTGCATCGGAATCAAATCCAAAGGGCACAGTGCCGAATTAAGTACAAGAAGACTGACTCTTCTTACTGACTATGTTTTGATTCATTCCTGTGACACTAGTTATAGATTCTGATGCTTCACTCCAGGTTTACTGTATCCCTTGGACCTTCTTATTGACGATGAAACACAGAAATTGCATCGGAATTAAATACAAAAGACACAATGCCGACTTAAGTACAAGAAGACTGAATCTTCTTACTGACTATGATTTGAACCATTCCTGTGACACTAGATATAGATTCCGATGCTTCACTCCCGGTTTACTGTAACCCTTGCACCTTCGTATTGAGGATGAAACACAAAAATGGCATCGGAATGAAATACAAATGGCACAATGCCGACTTAAGTACAAGAAAACTTACTCTTCTTTCTGACTATGTTTCGAACCATTCCTGTGACACTAGTTATAGATTCCGATGCTTCACTCCAGGTTTACTGTATCCCTTGGACCTCCTTATTGACAATGAAACACAGAAATTGCATCGGAATTAAATACAAAAGGCACAATGCCGACTTAAGTACAAGAAGACTGACTCTTCTTACTGACTATGTTTTGAACCATTTCTGTAAGATTAGTTATAGATTCCGGTGCTTCAGGTTTACTGTATCCCTTGGACCTTCATATTGACGATGAAACATAGAAATTGCATCGGAAATAAATACAAAAGGCACAATGCCGAATTAAGTACAAGAATACTGACTCTTCTTACTGACTATGCTTTGAACCATTCCTGTGACACTAGTTATAGATTCTGATGCTTCACTTCAGGTTTACTGTATCCTTTTGACCTTCTTATTGACGATGAAACATAGAAATTGCATCGGAATTAAATACAAAAGGCACAATGCCGACTTAAGTACAAGAAGACTGACTCTTCTTACTGACTATGATTTGAACCATTCCTGTGACAGTAGTTATAGGTTCCGATTCTTCACTTCAGATTTACTGTATCCCTATGACCTACCTATTGACGATGAAACACAGAAATTGCTTCGGAATTAAATAGAAAAGGCATAATGCCGACTTACGTACAAGAAGACTGACCCTTCTTACTGACTATGTTTTGAACCATTCCTGTGACACTAGTTATAGCTTCCGATGATTCACTTCAGGTTTACTGTATCCCTTATACTTTCTTATTGACGATGAAGCACAGAAATTGCATCGGAATTAAATAGAAAAGGCACAATGCCTACTTAAGTTCAAGAAAACTGACACTTCCTACTGTCTATGTTTTGAACCATTCCTGTGACACTAGTTATAGGTTCTGATGCTTCACTTCAGATTTACTGTATCCCTTTGACCTTCTTATTGACGATGAAACATAGAAATTGCATCGGAATTAAATACAAAAGGCACAATGCCGACTTAAGTACAAGAAGACTGACTCTTCTTACTGACTATGATTTGAACCATTCCTGTAACACTAGTTATAGGTTCCGGTGCTTCACTTCAGGTTTACTGTATCCCTTGGACCTTCTTATTGACGATGAAACACAGAAATTGCATCGGAAATAAATACAAAAGGCACAATGCCTACTTAAGTACAAGAGAACTAACTCTTCCTACTGTCTATGTTTTGAACCATTCCTGTGACACTAGTTATAGATTCCGGTGCTTCACTACAGGTTTAATGAATCCCTCTGACCTTCGTATTGACGATGAAACACAGAAATTGCATCGGAATTAAATTAAAAGGTACAATGCTGACTTAATTACAACAAGACTGACCCTTCCTACTGTCTATGTTTTGCACCATTCCTGTGACACTAGTTATAGATTCCGATGCTTCTCTTCATGTTTACTGTATCCCTTGGACCTTCTTATTGACGATGAAACACAGAAATTGCATCGGAATTAATTACAAAAGGCACAATGCCGACTTAAGTACAAGAAGACTGACTCTTCTTACTGACTATGCTTTGAACCATCCCTGTGTCACTAGTTATAGATTCCGATGCATCACTCCAGGTTTACTGTATCCCTTGGACTTTCTTATTGACGATGAAACACAGAAATTGCATCGGAAATAAATACAAAAGGCACAATGCCGACTTAAGTTCAAGAATACTGACTCTTCTTACTGTCTATGTTTTGAACCATCCCTGTGACACTAGTTATAGATTCCGATGCTTCACTCCAGGTTTACTGTATCCCTTGGACCTTCTTATTGACGATGAAACACAGAAATTGCATCGCAATTAAATACAAAAGGCACAATGCCGACTTAAGTACAAGAAGACTGAATCTGCTTACTGACTATGCTTTGAACCATTCCTGTGACACTAGATATAGATTCCGATGCTTCACTCCCGGTTTACTGTATCCCTTGGACCTTCGTATTGAGGATGAAACACAAAAATGGCATCGGAATGAAATACAAATGGCACAATGCCGACTTAAGTACAAGAAGACTGACTCTTCTTACTGACTATGTTTTGAACCATCCCTGTGTCACTAGTTATAGATTCCGATGCATCACTCCAGGTTTACTGTATCCCTTGGACTTTCTTATTGACGATGAAACACAGAAATTGCATCGGAAATAAATACAAAAGGCACAATGCCGACTTAAGTACAAGAAGACTGACTCTTCTTACTGACTATGTTTTTGAACCATTCCTGTGACACTAGTTATAGATTCTGATGCTTCACTTCAGGTTTACTGTATCCCTTTGACCTTCTTATTGACGATGAAACACAGGAATTGCATTGGAATTAAATACAGAAGGCACAATGCCGACTTAAGTACAAGAAGACTGACTCTTCTTATCGACTATATTTTTGAACCATTCCTGTGACACTAGTTACAGATACCGATGCTTCACTGCAGGTTTACTGTATCCCTCTGACCTTCTTATTGACGATGAATCACAGAAATTGCTTCGGAATCAAATCCAAAAGGCACAGTGCCGAATTATGTACAAGAACACTGACACTTCTTACTGTCTATGATTTGAACCATTCCTGTGACACTAGTTATTGATTCCGATGCTTCACTCCAGGTTTACTGTATCCCTCTGAGCTTCTTATTGACGATTAATCACAGAAATTGCATCGGAATCAAATCCAAAGGGCACAGTGCCGAATTAAGTACTAGAAGACTGACTCTTCTTACTGACTATGTTTTGATTCATTCCTGTGACACTAGTTATAGATTCTGATGCTTCACTCCAGGTTCACTGTATCCCTTGGACCTTCTTATTGAGGATGAAACACAAAAATGGCATCGGAATGAAATACAAAAGGCACAACGCCAACTTAAGTACAAGAAGACTTACTCTTCTTACTGACTATGTTTCGAACCATTCCTGTGACACTAGTTATAGATTCCGATGTTTCACTCCAGGTTTACTGTATCCCTTGGACCTCCTTATTGACAATGAAACACAGAAATTGCATCGGAATTAAATACAAAAGGCACAATGCCGACTTAAGTACAAGAAGACTGACTCTTCTTACTGACTATGTTTGAACCATCCCTGTGTCACTAGTTATAGATTCCGATGCATCACTCCAGGTTTACTGTATCCCTTGGACTTTCTTATTGACGATGAAACACAGAAATTGCATCGGAATTAAATACAAAAGGCACAATGCCGACTTAAGTACAAGAAGACTGAATCTTCTTACTGACTATGTTTTGAACCATTCCTGTGACACTAGATATAGATTCCGATGCTTCACTCCCGGTTTACTGTATCCCTTGGACCTTCGTATTGAGGATGAAACACAAAAATGGCATCGGAATGAAATACAAAAGGCACAACGCCGACTTAAGTACAAGAAGACTTACTCTTCTTACTGACTATGTTTCGAACCATTCCTGTGACACTAGTTATAGATTCCGATGTTTCACTCCAGGTTTACTGTATCCCTTGGACCTCCTTATTGACAATGAAACACAGAAATTGCATCGGAATTAAATACAAAAGGCACAATGCCGACTTAAGTACAAGAAGACTGACTCTTCTTATCGACTATATTTTTGAACCATTCCTGTGACACTAGATATAGATTCCGATGCTTCAGGTTTACTGTATCCCTTGGACCTTCATATTGACGATGAAACATAGAAACTGCATCGGAAATAAATAGAAAAGGCACAATGCCGACTTAAGTACAAGAAGACTGACCCTTCTTACTGACTATGTTTTGAACCATTCCTGTGACACTAGTTATAGCTTCCGATGATTCCCTTCAGGTGAACTGTATCCCTTGGACTTTCTTATTGACGATGAAGCACAGAAATTGCATCGGAATTAAATAGAAAAGGCACAATGCCTACTTAAGGACAAGAAAACTGACTCTTCCTACTGTCTATGTTTTGAACCATTCCTGTGACACTAGTTATAGATTCTGGTGCGTCACTACAGGTTTACTGTATCCCTCTGACCTACCTATTGACGATGAAACACAGAAATTGCATCGGAATTAAATACAAAAGGCACAATGCCGACTTAAGTACAAGAAGACCGACTCTTCTTACTGACTATGTTTGAACCATTCCTGTAACACTAGTTATAGATTCCGATGCTTCACTTCAGGTTTACTGTATCCCTTGGACCTTCTTATTGACGATGAAACACAGAAATTGCATCGGAATTAATTACAAAAGGCACAATGCCGACTTAAGTACAAGAAGACTGACTGTTCTTACTGACTATGTTTTGAACCATTCCTGTGACACTAGTTATAGATTTCGGTGCTTCACTTCAGTTTAACTGTATCCCTTGGAACTTCTTATTGACGATGAAACACAGAAATTGCATCGGAATTAAATACAAAAGGCACAATGCCGACTTAAGTACAAGAAGACTGAATCTTCTTACTGACTATGTTTTGAACCATTCCTGTGACACTAGATATAGATTCCGATGTTTCACTCCCGGTTTACTGTATCCCTTGGACCTTCGTATTGAGGATGAAACACAAAAATGGCATCGGAATGAAATACAAAAGGCACAATGCCGACTTAAGTACAAGATGACTTACTCTTCTTACTGACTATGTTTCTAACCATTCCTGTGACACTAGTTATAGATTCCGATGCTTCACTCCAGGTTTACTGTATCCCTTGGACCTCCTTATTGACAATGAAACACAGAAATTGCATCGGAATTAATTACAAAAGGCACAATGCCGACTTAAGTACAAGAAGACTGACTCTTCTTACTGACTATGTTTTGAACCATCCCTGTGTCACTAGTTATAGATTCCGATGCATCACTCCACGTTTACTGTATCCCTTGAACTTTCTTATTGACGATGAAACACAGAAATTGCATCGGAAATAAATACAAAAGGCATAATGCCGACTTAAGTACAAGAAGACTGACTCTTCTTACTGACTATGTTTTTGAACCATTCCTGTGACACTAGTTATAGATTCTGATGCTTCACTTCAGGTTTACTGTATCCCTTTGACCTTCTTATTGACGATGAAACACAGGAATTGCATTGGAATTAAATACAGAAGGCACAATGCCGACTTAAGTACAAGAAGACTGACTCTACTTACCGACTATGATTTGAACCATTCCTGTGACACTGGTTACAGATACCGATGCTTCACTGCAGGTTTACTGTATCCCTCTGACCTTCTTATTGACGATGAATCACAGAAATTGCATCGGAATCAAATACAAAGTGCACAATGCCGAATTATGTACAAGAACACTGACACTTCTTACTGTCTATGATTTGAACCATTCCTGTGACACTAGTTATTGATTCCGATGCTTCCCTCCAGGTTTAATGTATCCCTCTGAGCTTCTTATTGACGATAAATCACAGAAATTGCATCGGAATCAAATCCAAAGGGCACAGTGCCGAATTAAGTACTAGAAGACTGACTCTTCTTACTGACTATGTTTTGATTCATTCCTGTGACACTAGTTATAGATTCTGATGCTTCACTCCAGGTTTACTGTATCCCTTGGACCTTTTGATTGACGATGAAACACAGAAATTGCACCGGAATTAAATACAAAAGGCACAATGCCGACTTAAGTACAAGAAAACTGAATCTTCTTACTGACTATGGTTTGAACCATTCTTGTGACACTAGATATAGATTCCTATGCTTCACTCCCGGTTTACTGTATCCCTTGGACCTTCGTATTGAGGATGACACACAAAAATGGCATCGGAATGAAATACAAAAGGCACAATGCCGACTTAAGTACAAGAAGACTTACTCTTCTTACTGACTATGTTTCGAACCATTCCTGTGACACTAGTCATAGATTGCGATGCTTCACTCCAGGTTTACTGTATCCCTTGGACCTCCTTATTGACAATGAAACACAGAAATTGCATCGGAATTAAATACAAAAGGCACAATGCCGACTTAAGTACAAGAAGACTGACTCTTCTTACTGACTATGTTTTGAACCATCCCTGTGTCACTAGTTATAGATTCCGATGGATCACTCCAGGTTTACTGTATCCCTTGGACTTTCGTATTGACGATGAAACACCGAAATTGCATCGGAAATAAATACAAGAGGCACAATGCAGACTTAAGTACAAGAAGACTGACTCTTCTTACTGACTATGATTTGAACCATTCCTGTGACACTAGTTATAGATTCTGATGCTTCACTTCAGTTGTACTGTATCCCTTTGACCTTCTTATTGAATGATGAATCACAGGAATTGCATTGGAATTAAATACAGAAGGCACAATGCAGACTTAAGTACAAGAAGACTGACTCTTCTTACCGACTATGTATTGAACCATTCCTGTGACACTAGTTACAGATTCCGATGCTTCACTGCAGGTTTACTGTATCCCTCTGACCTTCTTATTGACGATGAATCACAGAAATTGCATCGTAATCAAATCCAAAGGGCACAGTGCCGAATTAAGTACAAGAAGACTGACTCTACATACTGACTATGTTTTGATTCATTCCTGTGACACTAGTTATAGATTCTGATGCTTCACTCCACGTTTACTGTGTCCCTTGGACCTTCTTATTGACGATGAAACACAGAAATTGCATCGGAATTAAATACAAAAGGCACAATGCAGACTTAAGTACAAGAAGACTGAATCTTCTTACTGACTAAGTTTTGAACCATTCCTGTGACACTAGATATAGATTCCGATGCTTCACTCCCGGTTTACTGTATCCCTTGGACCTTCGTATTGAGGATGAAACACAAAAATGGCATCGGAATGAAATACAAATGGCACAATGCCGACTTAAGTGCAAGATGACTTACTCTTCTTACTGACTATGTTTCTAACCATTCCTGTGACACTAGTTATAGATTCCGATGCTTCACTCCAGGTTTACTGTATCCCTTGGACCTCCTTATTGACAATGAAACACAGAAATTGCATCGGAATTAAATACAAAAGGCACAATGCCGACTTAAGTACAAGAAGACTGACTCTTCTTACTGACTATGTTTTGAACCATCCCTGTGTCACTAGTTATAGATTCCGATGCATCACTCCAGGTTTACTGTATCCCTTGGACTTTCTTATTGACGATGAAACACAGAAATTGCATCGGAAATAAATACAAAAGGCACAATGCCGACTTAAGTACAAGAAGACTGACTCTTCTTACTGACTATGTTTTTGAACCATTCCTGTGACACTAGTTACAGATACCGATGCTTCACTGCAGGTTTACTGTATCCCTCTGACCATCTTATTGACGATGAATCACAGAAATTGCATCGGAATCAAATCCAAAAGGCACAGTGCCGAATTATGTACAAGAACACTGACACTTCTTACTGTCTATGATTTGAACCATTCCTGTGACACTAGTTATTGATTCCGATGCTTCACTCCAGGTTTACTGTATCCCTCTGAGCTTCTTATTGACGATTAATGACAGAAATTGCATCGGAATCAAATCCAAAGGGCACAGTGCCGAATTAAGTACAAGAAGACTGACTCTTCTAACTGACTATGTTTTGATTCATTCCTGTGACACTAGTTATAGATTCTGATGCTTCACTCCAGGTTTACTGTATCCCTTGGACCTTCTTATTGACGATGAAACACAGAAATTTCATCGGAATTAAATACAAAAGGCACAATGCCGACTTAAGTACAAGAAGACTGAATCTTCTTACTGACTATGTTTTGAACCATTCCTGTGACACTAGATATAGATTCCGATGCTTCACTCCTGGTTTACTGTATCCCTCGGACCTTCGTATTGAGGATGAAACACAAAAATGGCATCGGAATGAAATACAAAAGGCACAACGCCGACTTAAGTACAAGAAGACTTACTCTTCTTACTGACTATGTTTCGAACCATTCCTGTGACACTAGTTATAGATTCCGATGTTTCACTCCAGGTTTACTGTATCCGTTGGACCTCCTTATTGACAATGAAACACAGAAATTGCATCGGAATTAAATACAAAAGGCACAATGCCGACTTAAGTACAAGAAGACTGACTCTTCTTACTGACTATGCTTTGAACCATCCCTGTGTCACTAGTTATAGATTCCGATGCATCACTCCAGGTATACTGTATCCCTTGGACCTTCTTATTGACGATGAAACACAGAAATTGCATCGGAATTAAATACAAAAGGCACAATGCCGACTAAAGTACAAGAAGACTGACTCTTCTTACTGACTATGTTTTGAACCATTTCTGTAACACTAGTTATAGATTCCGGTGCTTCAGGTTTACTGTATCCCTTGGACCTTCATATTGACGATGAAACATAGAAATTGCATCGGAAATAAATATAAAAAACGCACAATGCCGTCTTAAGTACAAGAATACTGACTCTTCTTACTGTCTATGTTTTGAACCATCCCTGTGTCATCAGTTATAGATTCCGATGCTTCACTCCAGGATTACTGTATCCCTTGGACCTTCTTATTGACGATGAAACACAGAAATTGCATCGGAATTAAATAGAAAAGGCACAATGCCGACTTAAGTACAAGAAGACTGACCCTTCTTACTGACTATGTTTTGAACCATTCCTGTGACACTAGTTATAGCTTCCGATGATTCACTTCAGGTGTACTGTATCCCTTGGACTTTCTTATTGACGATGAAGCACAGAAATTGCATCGGAATTAAATAGAAAAGGCACAGTGCCTACTTAAGTACAAGAAAACTGACTCTTCCTACTGTCTATGTTTTGAACCATTCCTGTGACACTAGTTATAGATTCTGGTGCTTCACTACAGGTTTACTGTATCCCTCTGACCTACCTATTGACGATGAAACACAGAAATTGCATCGGAATTAAATACAAAAGGCACAATGCCGACTTAAGTACAAGAAGACTGACTCTTCTTACTGTCTATGTTTTCAACCATCCCTGTGTAACTAGTTATAGATTCCGATGCATCACTCCAGGTTTACTGTATCCCTTGGACCTTCTTATTGACGATGAAACACAGAAATTGCATCGGAAATAAGTACAAAAGGCACAATGCCTACTTAAGTACAAGAAAACTGACTCTTCCTACAGTCTATGTTTTGAACCATTCCTGTGACACTAGTTATAGATTCCGGTGCTTCACTACAGGTTTAATGTATCCCTCTGACCTTGCTATTGACGATGAAACACAGAAATTGCATCGGAATTAAATAAAAAGGCACAATGCTGACTTAATTACAACAAGACTGACTCTTCCAACTGTCTATATTTTGTACCATTCCTGTGACACTAGTTATAGATTCCGATGATTCACTTCAGGTTTACTGTATCCCTTGGACCTTCTTATTGACGATGAAACACAGAAATTGCATCGGAATTAATTACAAAAGGCACAATGCCGACTTAAGTACAAGAAGACTGACTGTTCTTACTGACTATGTTTTGAACCATTCCTGTGACACTAGTTATAGATTTCGGTGCTTCACTTCAGTTTAACTGTATCCCTTGGAACTTCTTATTGACGATGAAACACAGAAATTGCATCGGAATTAAATACAAAAGGCACAATGCCGACTTAAGTACAAGAATACTGACTCTTCTTACTCTCTATGTTTTGAACCATCCCTGTGACGCTAGTTATAGATTCCGATGCATCACTCCAGGTTTACTGTATCCCTTGGACCTTCTTATTGACGATGAAACAGAGAAATTGCATCGGAATTAAATACAAAAGGCACAATGCCGACTTAAGTACAAGAAGACTGAATCTTCTTACTGACTATGTTTTGAACCATTCCTGTGACACTAGATATAGATTCCGATGTTTCACTCCCGGTTTACTGTATCCCTTGGACCTCCTTATTGACAATGAAACACAGAAATTGCATCGGAATTAAATACAAAAGGCACAATGCCGACTTAAGTACAAGAAGACTGACTCTTCTTACTGACTATGTTTTGAACCATCCCTGTGTCACTAGTTATAGATTCCGATGCATCACTCCAGGTTTACTGTATCCCTTGGACTTTCTTATTGACGATGAAACACAGAAATTGCATCGAAAATAAATCCAAAAGGCATACTGCCGACTTAAGTACAAGAAGACTGACTCTTCTTACTGACTATGTTTTTGAACCATTCCTGTGACACTAGTTATAGATTCTGATGCTTCACTTCAGGTTTACTGTATCCCTTTGACCTTCTTATTGACGATGAAACACAGGAATTGCATTGGAATTAAATACAGAAGGCACAATGCAGACTTAAGTAGAAGAAGACTGACTCTACTTACCGACTATGCTTTGAACCATTCCTGTGACACTGGTTACAGATACCGATGCTTCACTGCAGGTTTACTGTATCCCTCTGACCTTCTTATTGACGATGAATCACAGAAATTGCATCGTAATAAAATCCAAAGGGCACAGTGCCGAATTATGTACAAGAAGACTGACACTTCTTACTGTCTATGATTTGAACCATTCCTGTGACATTAGTTATTGATTCCGATGCTTCACTCCAGGTTTACTGTATCCCTCTGAGCTTCTTATTGACGATAAATCAGAGAAATTGCATCGGAATCAAATCCAAAGGGGACAGTGCCGAATTAAGTACAAGAAGACTGACTCTTCTTACTGACTATGTTTTGATTCATTCCTGTGACACTAGTTATAGATTCTGATGCTTCACTCCAGGTTTACTGTATCCCTTGGACCTTTTTATTGACGATGAAACACAGAAATTGCATCGGAATTAAATACAAAAGGCACAATGCCGACTTAAGTACAAGAAGACTGAATCTTCTTACTGACTATGGTTTGAACCATTCCTGTGACACTAGATATAGATTCCTATGCTTCACTCCCGGTTTACTGTATCCCTTGGACCTTCGTATTGAGGATGACACACAAAAATGGCATCGGAATGAAATACAAAAGGCACAATGCCGACTTACGTGCAAGAAGACTTACTCTTCTTACTGACTATGTTTCGAACCATTCCTGTGACACTAGTTATAGATTCCGATGCTTCACTCCAGGTTTACTGTATCCCTTGGACCTCCTTATTGACAATGAAACACAGAAATTGCATCGGAATTAAATACAAAAGGCACAATGCCGACTTAAGTACAAGAAGACTGACTCTTCTTACTGACTATGTTTTTAACCATCCCTGTGTCACTAGTTATAGATTCCGATGCATCACTCCAGGTTTACTGTATCCCTTGGACTTTCTTATTGACGATGAAACACAGAAATTGCATCGGAAATAAATACAAAAGGCACAATGCAGACTTAAGTACAAGAAGACTGACTCTTCTTACTGACTATGATTTGAACCATTCCTGTGACACTAGTTATAGATTCTGATGCTTCACTTCAGGTGTACTGTATCCCTTTGACCTTCTTATTGACGATGAATCACAGGAATTGCATTGGAATTAAAGACAGAAGGCACAATGCAGACTTAAGTACAAGAAGACTGACTCTTCTTACCGACTATGTATTGAACCATTCCTGTGACACTAGTTACAGTTTCCGATGCTTCACTGCAGGTTTACTGTATCCCTCTGACCTTCTTATTGACGGTGAATCACAGAAATTGCATCGTAATCAAATCCAAAGGGCACAGGGCCGAATTATGTACAAGAAGACTGACACTTCTTACTGTCTATGATTTGAACCATTCCTGTGACATTAGTTATTGACTCCGATGCTTCACTCCAGGTTTACTGTATCCTCCTGAGCTTGTTATTGACAATAAATCACAGAAATTGCATCGGAATCAAATCCAAAGGGCACAGTGCCGAATTAAGTACAAGAAGACTGACTCTACTTACTGACTATGTTTTGATTCATTCCTGTGACACTAGTTATAGATTCTGATGCTTCACTCCAGGTTTACTGTATCCCTTGGACCTTCTTATTGACGATGAAACACAGAAATTGCATCGGAATTAAATACAAAAGCCACAATGCCGACTTAAGTACAAGAAGACTGAATCTTCTTACTGACTATGTTTTGAACCATTCCTGTGATACTAGATATAGATTCCGATGCTTCACTCCCGGTTTGCTGTATCCCTTGCACCTTCGTATTGAGGATGAAACACAAAAATGGCATCGGAATGAAATACAAATGGCACAATGCCGACTTAAGTACAAGAAAACTTACTCTTCTTACTGACTATGTTTCGAACCATTCCTGTGACACTAGTTATAGATTCCGATGCTTCACTCCAGGTTTACTGTATCCCTTGGACCTCCTTATTGACAATGAAACACAGAAATTGCATCGGAATTAAATACAAAAGGCACAATGCCGACTTAAGTACAAGAAGACTGACTGTTCTTACTGACTATGTTTTGAACCATTCCTGTGACACTAGTTATAGATTTCGGTGCTTCACTTCAGTTTTACTGTATCCCTTGGACCTCCTTATTGACAATGAAACACAGAAATTGCATCGGAACTAAATACAAAAGGCACAATGCCGACTTAAGTACAAGAAGACTTACTCTTCTTACTGATTATGTTTTGAACCATTTCTGTAACACTAGTTATAGATTCCGGTGCTTCAGGTTTACTGTATCCCTTGGACCTTCATATTGACGATGAAACATAGAAATTGCATCGGAAATAAATACAAAAGGCACAATGCCGACTTAAGTACAAGAATACTGACTCTTCTTACTGTCTAAGATTTGAACCGTCCCTGTGTCACCAGTTACAGATTCCGATGCATCACTCCAGGTTTACTGTATCCCTTGGACCTTCTTATTGACGATGAATCACAGAAATTGCATCGGAAATAAATACAAAAGGCACAATGCCGACTTAGGTACAAGAAGACTGACTCTTCTTACTGACTATGTTTTGAACCATTCCTGTGACACTAGTTATAGATTCTGATGCTTCACTTCAGATTTACTGTATCCCTTTGACCTTCTTATTGACGATGAAACATAGAAATTGCATCGGAATTAAATACAAACGGCACAATGCCGACTTATGTACAAGAAGACTGACTCTTCTTACTGACTATGATTTGAACCATTCCTGTGACAGTAGTTATAGGTTCCGATGCTTGACTTCAGATTTACTGTATCCATCTGACCTACCTATTGACGATGAAACACAGAAATTCCATCGGAATCAAATAGAAAAGGCACAATGCCGACTTAAGTACAAGAAGACTGACCCTTCTTACTGACGATGTTTTGAACCATTCCTGTGACACTAGTTATAGCTTCCGATGATTCACTTCAGGTGTACTGTATCCCTTGGACTTTCTTAATGACGATGAAGCAGAGAAATTGCATCGGAATTAAATAGAAAAGGCACAATGCCTACTTAAGTACAAGAAAACTGACTCTTCCTGCTGTCTATGTTTTGAACCATTCCTGTGACACTAGTTATAGATTCTGGTGCTTCACTACAGGTTTACTGTATCCCTCTGACCTACCTATTGACGATGAAACACAGAAATTGCATCGGAATTATATACAAAAGGCACAATGCCGACTTAAGTACAAGAGGACTGACTCTTCTAACTGACTATGTTTTGAACCATTCCTGTAACACTAGTTATAGATTCCGGTGCTTCACTTCAGGTTTATTGTATCCCTTGGACCTTCATATTGACGATGAAACATAGAAATGGCATCGGAATTAAATACAAAAGGCACAATGCCGACTTAAGTACAAGAATACTGACTCTTCTTACTGTCTATGTTTTGAACCATCCCTGTGTCACTAGTTATAGATTCCGATGCATCACTCCAGGTTTACTGTATCCCTTGGACCTTCTTATTGACGATGAAACACAGAAATTGCATCGGAAATAAGTACAAAAGGCACAATGCCTACTTAAGTACAAGAAAACTGACTCTTCCTACAGTCTATGTTTTGAACCATTCCTGTGACACTAGTTATAGATTCCGGTGCTTCACTACAGGTTTAATGTATCCCTCTGACCTTCTTATTGACGATGAAACACAGAAATTGCATCGGAATTAAATAAAAAGGCACAATGCTGACTTAATTACAACAAGACTGACTCTTCCAACTGTCTATATTTTGTACCATTCCTGTGACACTAGTTATAGATTCCGATGCTTCACTTCAGGTTTACTGTATCCCTTGGACCTTCTTATTGACGATGAAACACAGAAATTGCATCGGAATTAAATACAAAAGGCACAATGCCGACTTAAGTACACGAAGACTGAATCTTCTTACTGACTATGTTTTGAACCATTCCTGTGACACTAGATATAGATTCCGATGTTTCACTCCCGGTTTACTGTATCCCTTGGACCTCCTTATTGACAATGAAACACAGAAATTGCATCGGAATTAAATACAAAAGGCACAATGCCGACTTAAGTACAAGAAGACTGACTCTTCTTACTGACTATGTTTTGAACCATCCCTGTGTCACTAGTTATAGATTCCGATGCATCACTCCAGGTTTAATGTATCCCTTGGACTTTCGTATTGACGATGAAACACAGAAATTGCATCGGAAATAAATACAAAAGGCATAATGCCGACTTAAGTACAAGAAGACTGACTCTTCTTACTGACTATGTTTTTGAACCATTCCTGTGACACTAGTTATAGATTCTGATGCTTCACTTCAGGTTTACTGTATCCCTTTGACCTTCTTATTGACGATGAAACACAGGAATTGCATTGGAATTAAATACAGAAGGCACAATGCCGTCTTAAGTACAAGAAGACTGACTCTACTTACCGACTATGCTTTGAACCATTTCTGTGACACTGGTTACAGATACCGATGCTTCACTGCAGGTTTACTGTATCCCTCTGACCTTCTTATTGACGATGAATCACAGAAATTGCATCGGAATCAAATACAAAGGGCACAATGCCGAATTATGTACAAGAACACTGACACTTCTTACTGTCTATGATTTGAACCATTCCTGTGACACTAGTTATAGATTCCGATGCTTCACTCCAGGTTTACTGTATCCCTCTGAGCTTCTTATTGACGATAAATCACAGAAATTGCATCGGAATCAAATCCAAAGGGGACAGTGCCGAATTAAGTACAAGAAGACTGACTCTTCTTACTGACTATGTTTTGATTCATTCCTGTGACACTAGTTATAGATTCTGATGCTTCACTCCAGGTTTACTGTATCCCTTGGACCTTTTTATTGACGATGAAACACAGAAATTGCATCGGAATTAAATACAAAAGGCACAATGCCGACTTAAGTACAAGAAGACTGAATCTTCTTACTGACTATGGTTTGAACCATTCCTGTGACACTAGATATAGATTCCTATGCTTCACTCCCGGTTTACTGTATCCCTTGGACCTTTGTATTGAGGATGACACACAAAAATGGCATCGGAATGAAATACAAAAGGCACAATGCCGACTTAAGTACAAGAAGACTTACTCTTCTTACTGACTATGCTTCGAACCATTCCTGTGACACTAGTTATAGATTCCGATGCTTCACTCCAGGTTTACTGTATCCCTTGGACCTCCTTATTGACAATGAAACACAGAAATTGCATCGGAATTAAATACAAAAGGCACAATGCCGCCTTAAGTACAAGAAGATTGACTCTTCTTACTGACTATGTTTTGAACCATCCCTGTGTCACTAGTTATAGATTCCGATGCATCACTCCAGGTTTACTGTATCCCTTGGACTTTCTTATTGACGATGAAACACAGAAATTGCATCGGAAATAAATACAAAAGGCACAATGCAGACTTAAGTACAAGAAGACTGACTCTTCTTACTGACTATGATTTGAACCATTCCTGTGACACTAGTTATAGATTCTGATGCTTCACTTCAGGTGTACTGTATCCCTTTGACCTTCTTATTGACGATGAATCACAGGAATTGCATTGGAATTAAATACAGAAGGCACAATGCAGACTTAAGTACAAGAAGACTGACCCTTCTTACCGACTATGTATTGAACCATTCCTGTGACACTAGTTACAGATTCCGATGCTTCACTGCAGGTTTACTGTATCCCTCTGACCTTCTTATTGACGGTGAATCACAGAAATTGCATCGTAATCAAATCCAAAGAGCACAGTGCCGAATTATGTACAAGAAGACTGACACTTCTTACTGTCTATGATTTGAACCATTCCTGTGACATTAGTTATTGATTCCGATACTTCACTCCAGGTTTACTGTATCCTCCTGAGCTTGTTATAGACGATAAATCACAGAAAATGCATCGGAATCAAATCCAAAGGGCACAGTGCCGAATTAAGTACAAGAAGACTGACTCTACTTACTGACTATGTTTTGATTCATTCCTGTGACACTAGTTATAGATTCTGATGCTTCACTCCAGGTTTACTGTATCCCTTGGACCTTCTTATTGACGATGAAACACAGAAATTGCATCGGAATTAAATACAAAAGGCACAATGCCGACTTAAGTACAAGAAGACTGAATCTTCTTACTGACTATGTTTTGAACCATTCCTGTGACACTAGATGTAGATTCCGATGCTTCACTCCCGGTTTGCTGTATCCCTTGCACCTTCGTATTGAGGATGAAACACAAAAATGGCATCGGAATGAAATACAAATGGCACAATGCCGACTTAAGTACAAGAAAACTTACTCTTCTTACTGACTATGTTTTGAACCATTCCTGTGACATTAGTTATAGATTCTGATGCTTCACTTCAGATTTACTGTATCCCTTTGACCTTCTTATTGACGATGAAACATAGAAATTGGATCGGAATTAAATACAAAAGGCACAATGCCGACTTAAGTACAAGAAGACTTACTCTTCTTACTGATTATGTTTTGAACCATTTCTGTAACACTAGTTATAGATTCCGGTGCTTCAGGTTTACTGTATCCCTTGGACCTTCATATTGACGATGAAACATAGAAATTGCATCGGAAATAAATACAAAAGGCACAATGGCGACTTAAGTACAAGAATACTGACTCTTCTTACTGTCTAAGATTTGAACCGTCCCTGTGTCACCAGTTACAGATTCCGATGCATCACTCCAGGTTTACTGTATCCCTTGGACCTTCTTATTGACGATGAATTACAGAAATTGCATCGGAAATAAATACAAAAGGCACAATGCCGACTTAGGTACAAGAAAACTGACTCTTCTTACTGACTATGTTTTGAACCATTCCTGTGACATTAGTTATAGATTCTGATGCTTCACTTCAGATTTACTGTATCCCTTTGACCTTCTTATTGACGATGAAACATAGAAATTGGTTCGGAATTAAATACAAAAGGCACAATGCCGACTAAAGTACAAGAAGACTGACTCTTCTTACTGACTATGATTTGAACCATTCCTGTGACAGTAGTTATAGGTTCCGATGCTTCACTTCAGATTTACTGTATCCATCTGACCTACCTATTGACGATGAAACACAGAAATTCCATCGGAATCAAATAGAAAAGGCACAATGCCGACTTAAGTACAAGAAGGCTGACCCTTCTTACTGACTATGTTTTGAACCATTCCTGTGACACTAGTTATAGCTTCCGATGATTAACTTCAGGTGTACTGTATCCCTTGGACTTTCTTAATGACGATGAAGCACAGAAATTGCATCGGAATTAAATAGAAAAGGCACAATGCCTACTTAAGTACAAGAAAACTGACTCTTCCTGCTGTCTATGTTTTGAACCATTCCTGTGACACTAGTTATAGATTCTGGTGCTTCACTACAGGTTTACTGTATCCCTCTGACCTACCTATTGACGATGAAACACAGAAATTGCATCGGAATTATATACAAATGGCACAATGCCGACTTAAGTACAAGAGGACTGACTCTTCTAACTGACTATGTTTTGAACCATTCCTGTAACACTAGTTATAGATTCCGGTGCTTCACTTCAGGTTTACTGTATCCCTTGGACCTTCATATTGACGATGAAACATAGAAATGGCATCGGAATTAAATACAAAAGGCACAATGCCGACTTAAGTACAAGAATACTGACTCTTCTTACTGTCTATGTTTTGAACCATCCCTGTGTCACTAGTTATTGATTCCGATGCATCACTCCAGGTTTACTGTATCCCTTGGACCTTCTTATTGACGATGAAACACAGAAATTGCATCGGAAATAAGTACAAAAGGCACAATGCCTACTTAAGTACAAGAAAACTGACTCTTCCTACTGTCTATGTTTTGAACCATTCCTGTGACACTAGTTATAGATTCCGGTGCTTCAATACTGGTTAAATGTATCCCTCTGACCTTCTTATTGACGATGAAACACAGAAATTGCATCGCAATTAAATAAAAAGGCACAATGCTGACTTAATTACAACAAGACTGACTCTTCCTACTGTCTATACTTTGTACCATTCCTGTGACACTAGTTATAGATTCCGATGCTTCACTTCAGGTTTACTGTATCCCTTGGACCTTCTTATTGACGATGAAACACAGAAATTGCATCGGAATTAAATACAAAAGGCACAATGCCGACTTAAGTACAAGAAGACTGAATCTTCTTACTGACTATGTTTTGAAACATTCCTGTGACACTAGATATAGATTCCGATGTTTCACTCCCGGTTTACTGTATCCCCTGGACCTTCGTATTGAGGATGAAACACAAAAATGGCATCGGAATGAAATACAAAAGGCACAATGCCGACTTAAGTACAAGATGACTTACTCTTCTTACTGACTATGTTTCTAACCATTCCTGTGACACTAGTTATAGATTCCGATGCTTCACTCCAGGTTTACTGTATCCCTTGGACCTCCTTATTGACAAAGAAACACAGAAATTGCATCGGAATTAAATACAAAAGGCACAATGCTGACTTAAGTACAAGAAGACTGACTCTTCTTACTGACTATGTTTTGAACCATCCCTGTGTCACTAGTTATAGATTCCGATGCATCACTCCAGGTTCACTGTATCCCTTGGACTTTCTTATTGACGATGAAACACAGAAATTGCATCGGAAATAAATACAAAAAGCACAATGCCGACTTAAGTACAAGAAGACTGACTCTTCTTACTGACTATAGTATTGAACCATTCCTGTGACACTAGTTATAGATTCTGATGCTTCACTTCAGGTTTACTGTATCCCTTTGACCTTCTTATTGACGATGAAACACAGGAATTGCATTGGAATTAAATACAGAAGGCACAATGCCGAATTAAGTACAAGAAGATTGACTCTACTTACCGACTATGTTTTGAACCATTCCTGTGACACTGGTTACAGATACCGATGCTTCACTGCAGGTTTACTGTATCCCTCTGACCTTCTTATTGACGATGAATCACAGAAACTGCATCGGAATCAAATCCAAAGGGCACAGTGCCGAATTATGTACAAGAACACTGACACTTCTTACTGTCTATGATTTGAACCATTCCTGTGACACTAGTTATTGATTCCGATGCTTCACTCCAGGTTTACTGTATCCCTCTGAGCTTCTTATTGACGATAAATCACAGAAATTGCATCGGAATCAAATCCAAAGGGCACAGTGCCGAATTAAGTACAAGAAGACTGCCTCTTCTTACTGACTATGTTTTGATTCATTCCTGTGACACTAGGTATAGATTCTGATGCTTCACTCCAGGTTTACTGTATCCCTTGGACCTTCTTATTGACGAAGAAACACAGAAATTGCATCGGAATTAAATACAATAGGCACAATGCCGACTTAAGTACAAGAAGACTGACTCTTCTTACTGATTATGTTTTGAACCATTCCTGTGACACTAGATATAGATTCCTATGCTTCACTCCCGGTTTACTGTATCCCTTGGACCTTCGTATTGAGGATGACACACAAAAATGGCATCGGAATGAAATACAAAAGGCACAATGCCGACTTAAGTACAAGAAGACTTACTCTTCTTACTGACTATGCTTCGAACCATTCCTGTGACACTAGTTATAGATTCCGATGCTTCACTCCAGGTTTACTGTATCCCTTGGACCTCCTTATTGACAATGAAACACAGAAATTGCATCGGAATTAAATACAAAAGGCACAATGCCGACTTAAGTACAAGAAGACTGACTCTTCTTACTGACTATGTTTTGAACCATCCCTGTGTCACTAGTTATAGATTCCGATGCATCACTCCAGGTTTACTGTATCCCTTGGACTTTCTTATTGACGATGAAACACAGAAATTGCATCGGAAATAAATACAAAAGGCACAATGCAGACTTAAGTACAAGAAGACTGACTCTTCTTACTGACTATGATTTGAACCATTCCTGTGACACTAGTTATAGATTCTGATGCTTCACTTCAGGTGTACTGTATCCCTTTGACCTTCTTATTGACGATGAATCACAGGAATTGCATTGGAATTAAATACAGAAGGCACAATGCCGACTTAAGTACAAGAAGACTGACTCATCTTACCGACTATGTTTTGAACCATTCCTGTGACAATAGTTACAGATTCCGATGCTTGACTGCAGGTTTACTGTATCCCTCTGACCTTCTTATTGACGATGAATCACAGAAATTGCATCGGAATCAAATCCAAAGGGCACAGTGCCGATTTATGTACAAGATGACTGACACTTCTTACTGTCTATGATTTGAACCATTCCTGTGACACTAGTTATTGATTCCGATGCTTCACTCCAGGTTTACTGTATCCCCCTGAGCTTGTTATTGACGATAAATCACAGAAATTGCATCGGAATCAAATCCAAAGGGCACAGTGGAGAATTAAGTACAAGAAGACTGGCTCTTCTTACTGACTAGGTATGATTCATTCCTGTGACACTAGTTATAGATTCTGATGCTTCACTCCAGGTTTACTGTATCCCTTGGACCTTCTTATCGACGATGAAACACAGAAGTTGCATCGGAAATAAATACAAAAGGCACAATGCCGACTTAAGTACAAGAAGACTGAATCTTCTTACTGAGTATGTTTTGAACCATTCCTGTGACACTAGGTATAGATTCCGATGCTTCACTCCCGGTTTACTGTATCCCTTGCACATTCGTATTGAGGATGAAACACAAAAATGGCTTCGGAATGAAATACAAATGGCACAATGCCGACTTAAGTACAAGAAAACTTACTCTTCTTACTGACTATGTTTCGAACCATTCCTGTGACACTAGCTATAGATTCCGATGCTTCACTCCAGGTTTACTGTATCCCTTGGACCTCCTTATTGACAATGAAGCACAGAAATTGCATCGGAATTAAATTCAAAATGCACAATGCCGACTTAAGTACAAGAAGACTGACTCTTCTTACTGACTATATTTTGAACCATTCCTGTGACACTAGTTATAGATTCCGTTGCTACACTTGAGGTTTACTGTATCCCTCTGACCTTCTTATTGACGACGAAACACAGAAATTGTATCGGAATTAAATACAAAAGGCACAATGCCGAATTAAGTAGAAGAAGACTGGCACTTATTACTGTCTATGTTTTGAACCATTCATGTGACACTAGTTATAGATTCCTTTGCTTCACTGCATGTTTACTGTATCCCTTGGACCTTCTTATTGACGATGAAACACAGAAATTGCATCGGAATTAAATACAAAATGCACAATGCCGACTGAAGTACAAGAAGACTGACTCTTCTTACTGACTATGTTTTGATTCATTCCTGTGACACTGGTTATAGATTCTGATGCTTCACTCCAGGTTTACTGTATCCCTTGGACCTTCTTATTGACGATGAAACACAGAAATTGCATCGGAATTAAATACAAAAGGCACAATGCCGACTTAAGTACAAGAAGACTGAATCTTCTTCCTGACTATGTTTTGGACCATTCCTGTGGCACTAGATATAGATTCCGATGCTTCACTCCCGGATTTTCTGTATCCCTCGGACCTTCGTATTGAGGATGAAACACAAAAATTGCATCGGAATGAAATACAAAAGGCACAATGCCGACTTAAGTACAACAAGACTGACTCTTCTTACTGACTATGTTTTGAACCATCCCTGTGAAATTAGTTATAGATTACGATGCTTCACTCCAGGTTTACTGTATCCCTTGGACCTTCTTATTGACGATGAAACACAGAAATTGTATCGGAATTAAATACAAAAGGCACAATGCCGACTTAAGTTCAAGAATTCTGACTCTTCTTACTGTCTATGTTTTGAACCATCCCTGTGTCACTAGTTATAGATTCCGATGCATCACTCCAGGTTTACTGTATCCCTTCGACCTTCTTATTGACGATGAAACATAGAAATTGCATCGGAATGAAATACTAAAGGCACAATGCCGACTTAAGTACAAGAAGACTGGCTCTTCTTACTGACTATGTTTTGATCCATTCCTGTGACAGTAGTCTTAGGTTCCGATGCTTCACTTCAGATTTACTGTATCCCTCTGACCTACCTATTGACGATGAAACACAGAAATTGCATCGGAATTACATAGAAAAGGCACAATGCCGACATAAGTACAAGAAGACTGACCCTTCTTACTGACTATGTTTGATTCATTCCTGTGACACTCGTTATAGTTTCCGATGCTTCACTTCAGGTTTACTGTATCCTTTCGACTTTCTTATTGACGATGAAGCACAGAAATTGCATCGCAATTAAATAGAAAAGGCACAATGCCTACTTAAGTACAAGAAGACTGACTCTTCCTACTGTTTATGCTTTGAACCATTCCTGTGACACTAGTTATAGATTCCGGTGCTTCACTACATGTTTACTGTATCCCTCTGACCTTCTTATTGACGATGAAACACAGAAATTGCATGGGAATTAAATAAAAAAACACAATGCTGACTTAATTACAACAAGACTGACTCTTCCTACTGTCTATGTTTTGTACCATTCCTGTGACACTTGTTATAGATTCCGATGCTTCACTTCAGGTTTACTGTATCCCTTGGACCTTCTTATTGACGATGAAACACAGAAATTGCATCGGAATTAATTACAAAAGGCACAATGCCGACTTAAGTACAAGAAGACTGATCCTTCCCAGTGTCTATGTTTTGAACCATTCCTGTGACACTAGTTAAAGATTCCGATGCTTCACTTCAGGTCAACTGTATCCCTCTGACCTTCGTAATGACGATGAAACACAGAAATTGCATCGGAATTAAATACAAAAGGCACAATGCCGACTTAAATACAAGTAGACTGACTCTTCCTACTGTCTATGTTTGAATCATTCCTGTGACACTAGTTATAGATTCCGATGCCTCACTCCAGGTTTACTGTATCCCTTGGACCTTCTTATTGACGTTGAAACACAGAAATTGAATCGGAATTAAACAAAAAACACAATGCCGAATTAAGTACAAGAAGACTGACTCATTTTAGTGTCTATGCTTTGAACCATTCCTTTGACACTAGTTACAGATTCCGATGCTTCACTTGAGGTTTACTGTATCCCTCTGACCTTCTTATTGACGATGAAACACAGAAATTGCATCGGAAATCAATACAAAAGGCATAATGCAGACTTAAATACAAGAACACTGTATCTTCTTACTGACTATGCTTTGAACCATTCCTGTGACACTAGTTTTAGATTCCGATGCTTCACTTCAGGTTTACTGTATCCCTCTGACCTTCTTATCGACGATGAAACACAGAAATTGGATCGGAATTAAATACAAAAGGCACAATGCCGACTTAAGTACAAGAAGACTGACTCTTCCTAATGTCTATGTTTGAACCATTCCTGTGACACTAGTTATAGATTCCGATGCTTCACTCCCGGTTAACTGTATGCTTTGGACCTTCTTATTGACGATGAAACACAGAAATTCCAACGGAATTAAATAGAAAATGCACAATGCAGACTTAAGTACAAGAAGACTTACTCTTCCTACCGTCTATGTTTTGAACCATTCCTGTGACACTAGTTATGGATTCCGATGCTTCACGTCAGGTTTGCTGTATCCCTTGGACCTTCTTGTTGACGATGAAACACAGAAATTGTATCGGTATGAAATACAAATGGCACAATGCCGACTGAAGTACAAGAAGACTGACCTTTCATACTGACTCTGTTTTGATTCATTCCTGTGACACTAGTTATAGATTCTGATGCTTCACTCCAGGTTTACTCTATCCCTAGGACCTTCTTATTGAAGATGAAACACAGAAATTGCATCGGAATTAAATACAAAAGGCACAATGCCGACTTAAGTACAAGAAGACTAACCCTTCCTACTGACTATGTTTTGAACCATTCCTGTGACACTAGTTATAGGTTCCGATGCTTCACTTCAGATTTACTGTATCCCTCTGACCTTCGTATTGACGATGAAACACAGAAATTGCAACGGAATTAAATAGAAAAGGCACAATGCCGACTTAAGTACAAGAAGACAGACCCTTCTTACTGACTATGTTTTGAACCATTCCTGTGACACTATTTGTAGCTTCCGATGCTTCACTTCAGGTTTACTGTATCCCTTGGATTTTCGTATTGACGATGAAGCACAGAGATTGCATCGGAATTAAATAGAAAAGGCACAATGCCTACTTAAGTACAAGACGACTGACTCTTCCTACTGTCTATGTTTTGATCCATTCCTGTGACACTAGTTATAGATTTCGATGCTTCACTACAGGTTTACTGTATCCCTCTGACCTTCTTATTGACGATGAAACACAGAAATTGCATCGGAATTAAATAAAAATGCACAATGCCGACATAAGTACAACAAGACTGATTCTTCCTACTGTCTATGTTTTGAACCATTCCTGTGACACTAGTTATAGATTCCCATGCTTCACTCCAGGTTTACTATATCCCTTGGACCTTCTTATTGACGATGAAACACAGAAATTGCATCGGAATTAAATACAAAAGGCACAATGCCGACTTAAGTACCACAAGACTGACTCTTCTTACTGACTAAGATATGAACCATTCCTGTGACACTAGTTATAGATTCCGATGCTTCACTTGAGGTTTACTGTATCCCTCTGACCTTCTTATTGACGATGAATCACAGAAATTGCATCGGAATTAAATACAAAAGGCACAATGCCGACTTAAGTACAAGAACACTGACTCTTCTTTCTGACTATGCTTTGAACTATTCCTGTGTCACTAGTTATAAATTCCGAAGCTTCACTTCAGATTTACTGTATCCCTCCGACCATCCTATTGACGAACAATCACAGATATAGTATTGGAATTAAATACTAAAGGCACAATGCCGAATTAAGTACAAGAAGACTGACTCTTCTTACTGTCGATGTTTTGAACCGTTCCTGTGACACTAGTTATAGATTCCGATGCTTAACTTCAGGTTTACTGCATCCATCTGACCTTCTTATTGACGATGAAACACAGAAATTGCATCGGAATTAAATCCAATGAGCACATTGCCGAATTAAGTACAAGAAGACTGACTCTTCTTACAGTCTATGATTTGAACCATTCCTGTGACACTAGTTATAGATTCCGATGCTTCACTCCAGGTTTACTATATACCTTGGACCTTCTAATTGACGATGAAATACAGAAATTGCATCGGAATTAAATAGAAAAGGCACAATGCCGACTTAAGTACAAGAAGACTGACTCTTCATACAGTCTATGTTTGAACCATTCCTGTGACACTAGTTATAGATTCCGATGCTTCACTCCAGGTTCACTGTATCCCTTGGACCTTCGTTTTGACGATGAAACACAGCAATTGCATCGAAATCAAGTAAAAAAGGCACAAAGTCGACTTAAGTACAAGAAGACTGACTCTTCTTACTGACTAAGTTTTGAATCATTCCTGTGACACTAGATATAGATTCCGATGCTTCACTTCAGGTTTACTGTATCCCTCTGATCCTCTTATTGACGATGAAACACAGAAATTGCAACAGAATTAAATACAAAAGGGTCAATGCAGACTTAAGTGCAAGAAGACTGACTCTTCGTCTGTCTATGTTTTGAACCATTCCTGTGATACAAGTTATAGATTTCATTGCTTCACTTCAGGTTTACTGTATCCCTTGGACCTTCTTATTTACGATGAAACACAGAAATTGCATCGGAAATTAATACAAATTGCACAATGGCGACTTAAGTACAAGAAGACTGACTCTTCTTACCGTCTATGTTTTGAACCATTCCTGTGACACTAGTTATATATTCCGGTGCTTCACTTCAGGTTTACTGGATCCCTTGGACCTACTTATTGACGATGACACACAGAAATTGCATCGGAATTAAATACAAAAGGCACAATGCCGACTTAAGTACAAGAAGACTGACTCTTCCCACTGTCTATGTTTTGAACCATTCCTGTGACACTAGTTATAGATTCCGATGCTTAACTTCAGGTTTACTGTATCTCTTCGACCTTCTTATTGACGATGAAATTCAGAAATTGCAACGGAATTAAATACAAAAGGCACAATGCCGACTTAAGTACAAGAACACTGACTCTTCTCTCTGACTATGTTTTGAACCAATCCTGTGTCACTAGTTATAGATTCCGAAGCTTCACTTCAGATTTACTGTATCCCTCTGACCTTCATATTGACGATCAAACACAGAAATTGTATTGGAATTAAATACTAAAGGCACAATGCCGAATTAAGTACAAGAAGACTGACTCTTCTTACTGTAGATGCTTTGAACCGTTCCTGTGACACTAGTTATAGATTCCGATGCTTCACTCCAGGTTTACTGTATCCCTTGGACCTTCTTATTGACGATGAAACACAGAAATTGCATCGGAATTTAATAAAAAATGTACAATGCCGCCTTAAGTACAAGAAGACTGACTCTTCTTAGTGTCTATGTCTTGAACCATTCCAGTGACACTAGTTATAGATTCCGATGCTTCACTCCAGGTTTACTATATACCATGGACCTTCTTACTGACGATGAAATACAGAAGTTGCATCGGAATTAAATAGAAAAGGCACAATGCCGACTTAAATTCAAGAAGACTGACTCTTCATACAGTCTATGTTTGCACCATTCCTGTGACACTAGTTATAGATTCCGATGCTTCACTCCAGGTTTACTGTATCCCTCTGACCTTCCTATTGACGATCAAACACAGAAATTGCATTGGAATTAAATACTAAATGCACAATGCCGAATTAAGTACAAGAAGACTGACTCTTCTTACTGTCGATGTTTTGACCCATTCCTGTGACGCTAGTTATAGATTCCGATGCTTCACTCCAGGTTTACTGTATCCCTTGGACCTTCTTATTGACGATGAAACACAGAAATTGCATCGGAATTAAATAAAAAAGGCACAATGCCGACTTAAGTACAAGAAGACTGACTCTTCTTACTGTCTATGTTTTGATCTATTCCTGTGACACTAGTTATAGATTCCGATGCTTCACTACAGGTTTACTATATACCTTGGACCTTCTTGTTGACTATGAAATACAGAAATTGCATCGGAATTGAATACAAAAGGCACAACGCCGACTTTAGTACAAGATGACTGACTCTTCTGACTGACTATGTTTTGAACCATTCCTGTGACACTAGTTATAGATTCCGATGCTTCACTTCAGGTCAACTGTATCCCTCTGACCTTCGTATTGACGATGAAACACAGAAATTGCATCGGAATTAAATACATAAGGCACAATGCCGACTTAAGTACAAGAAGACTGACTCTTCCTACTGTCTATGTTTGAACCATTCCTGTGACTCTAGTTATAGATTCCGATGCTTCCCTCCCGGTTTACTGTATGCCTTGGACCTTCTTAGTGACGATGAAACAAAGAAATTGCATCGGAATTAAATATGAAAGACACAATGCAGACTTAAGTATAAGAAGACTGATTCTTCCTACTGTCTATGTTTTGAACCATTCCTGTGACACTAGTTATAGATTCCGATGCATCACTCCAGGTTTACTGTATCCCTTGGACTTTCTTATTGACGATGAAACACAGAAATTGCATCGGAAATAAATACAAAAGGCACAATGCCGACTTAAGTACAAGAAGACTGACTCTTCTTACTGACTATGTTTTTGAACCATTCCTGTGACACTAGTTATAGATTCTGATGCTTCAATTCAGGTTTACTGTATCCCTTTGACCTTCTTATTGACGATGAAACACAGGAATTGCATTGGAATTAAATACAGAAGGCTCAGTGCCGAATTAAGTACGAGAAGACTGACTCTTCTTACTGACTATGTTTTGATTCATTCCTGTGACACTAGTTATAGATTCTGATGCTTCACTCCAGGTTTACTGTATCCCTTGGACCTTCTTATTGACGATGAAACACAGAAATTGCATCGGAATTAAATACAAAGGGCACAATGCCGACTTAAGTACAAGAAGACTGAATCTTCTTACTGAGTATGTTTTGAACCATTCCTGTGACACTAGATATAGATTCCGATGCTTCACTCCCGGTTTACTGTATCCCTTGGACCTTCGTATTGAGGATGAAACACAAAAATGGCATCGGAATGAAATACAAATGGCACAATGCCGACTTAAGTACAAGAAGACTTACTCTTCTTACTGACTATGTTTCGAACCATTCCTGTGACACTAGTTATTGATTCCGATGCTTCACTCCAGGTTTACTGTATCCCTTGGACCTCCTTATTGACAATGTAACACAGAAATTGCATCGGAATTAAATACAAAAGGCACAATGCCGACTAAAGTACAAGAAGACTGACTCTTCTTACTGACTATGTTTTGAACCATTTCTGTAACACTAGTTATAGATTCCGGTGCTTCAGGTTTACTGTATCCCTTGGACCTTCATATTGACGATGAAACATAGAAATTGCATCAGAAATAAACACAAAAGGCACAATGCCGTCTTAAGTACAAGAATACTGACTCTTCTTACTGTCTATGTTTTGAACCATCCCTGTGTCACCAGTTATAGATTCCGATGCATCACGCCAGGTTTACTGTATCACTTGGACCCTCTTATTGACGATGAAACACAGAATTTGCATCGGAATTAAATACAAAAGGCACAATGGCGGCTTAAGTACAAGAAGACTGACTCTTCTTACTGACTATGTTTTGAACCATTCCTGTGACACTAGTTATAGATTCTGATGCCTCACTTCAGGTTTACTGTATCCCTTTGACCTTCTTATTGACGATGAAACATAGAAATTGCATCGGAATTAAATACAGAAGGCACAATGCCGACTTAAGTACAAGAAGACTGCCTCTTCTTACTGACTATGATTTGAACCATTCCTGTGACAGTAGTTATAGGTTCCGATGCTTCACTTCAGATTTACTGTATCCATCTGACCTACCTATTGACGATGAAACAGAGAAATTCCATCGGAATTAAATAGAAAAGGCACAATGCCGACTTAAGTACAAGAAGACTGACTCTTCTTACTGACTATGTTTTGAACCATCCCTGTGTCACTAGTTATAGATTCCGATGCATCACTCCAGGTTTACTGTATCCCTTGGACTTTCTTATTGACGATGAAACACAGAAATTGCATCGGAAATAAATACAAAAGGCACAATGCCGACTTAAGTACAAGAAGACTGATTCTTCTTACTGACTATGTTTTTGAACCATTCCTGTGACACTAGTTATAGATTCTGATGTTTCACTTCAGGTTTACTGTATCCCTTTGACCTTCTTATTGACGATGAAACACAGGAATTGCATTGGAATTAAATACAGAAGGCACAATGCCGACTTAAGTACAAGAAGACTGACTCTTCTTACTGACTATGTTTTGAACCATTCCTGTGACACTAGTTACAGATACCGATGCTTCACTGCAGGTTTACTGTATCCCTCTGAGCTTCCTATTGACGATGAATCACAGAAATTGCATCGGAATCAAATCCAAAGGGCAGAGTGCCGAATTATGTACAAGAACACTGACACTTCTTACTGTCTATGATTTGAACCAATCCTGTGACACTAGTTATTGATTCCGATGCTTCACTCCAGGTTTACTGTATCCCTCTGAGCTTCTTATTGACGATGAAACACAGAAATTGCATCGGAATTAAATACAAAAGGCACAATGCCGACTTAAGTACAAGAAGACTGAATCTTCTTACTGACTATGTTTTGAACCATTCCTGTGACACTAGATATAGATTCCGATGCTTCACTCCCGGTTTACTGTATCCCTTGGACTTTCGTATTTAGGATGAAACACAAAAATGGCATCGGAATGAAATACAAAAGGCACAACGCCGACTTAAGTACAAGAAGACTTACTCTTCTTACTGACTATGTTTCGAACCATTCCTGTGACACTAGTTATAGATTCCGATGTTTCACTCCAGGTTTACTGTATCCCTTGGACCTCCTTATTGACAATGAAACACAGAAATTGCATCGGAATTAGATACAAAAGGCACAACGCCGACTTAAGTACAAGAAGACTGACTCTTCTTACTGGCTATGTTTTGAACCATCCCTGTGTCACTAGTTATAGATTCCGATGCATCACTCGAGGTTTACTGTATCCCTTGGACTTTCTTATTGACGATGAAACACAGAAACTGCATCCTAAATAAATACAAAAGGCACAATGCAGACTTAAGTACAAGAAGACTGACTCTTCTTACTGACTATGATTTGAACCATTCCTGTGACACTAGTTATAGATTCTGATGCTTCACTTCAGGTGTACGTTATCCCTTTGACCTTCTTATTAACGATGAATCACAGGAATTGCATTGGAATTAAATACAGAAGGCACAATGCCGACGTAAGTACAAGAAGACTGACTCTTCTTACCGACTATGATTTGAACCATTCCTGTGACACTAGTGACAGATTCCGATGCTTCACTGCAGGTTTACTGTATCCCTCTGACCTTCTTATTGACGATGAATCACAGAAATTGCATCGGAATCAAATCCAAAGGGCACAGTGCCGAATTATGTACAAGAGGACTGACACTTCTTACTGTCTATGATTTGAACCATTCCTGTGACACTAGTTATTGATTCCGATGCCTCACTCCAGGTTTACTGTATCCCCCTGAGCTTCTTATTGACGATAAATCACAGAAATTGCATCGGAATCAAATCCAAAGGGCACAGTGCCGAATTAAGTACGATAAGACTGACTCTTCTTACTGACTATGATTTGATTCATTCCTGTGACACTAGTTATAGATTCCGGTGCTTCACTCCAGGTTTACTGTATCCCCCTGAGCTTCTTATTGACGATAAATCACAGAAATTGCATCGGAATTAAATACAAAAGGCACAATGCCGACTAAAGTACAAGAAGACTGACTCTTCTTACTGACTATGTTTTGAACCATTTCTGTAACACTAGTTATAGATTCCGGTGCTTCAGGTTTACTGTATCCCTTGGACCTTCATATTGACGATGAAACATAGAAATTGCATCGGAATTAAATACAGAAGGCACAATGCCGACTTAAGTACAAGAAGACTGCCTCTTCTTACTGACTATGATTTGAACCATTCCTGTGACAGTAGTTATAGGTTCCGATGCTTCACTTCAGATTTACTGTATCCATCTGACCTACCTATTGACGATGAAACACAGAAATTCCATCGGAATTAAATAGAAAAGGCACAATGCCGACTTAAGTACAAGAAGACTGACCCTTCTTACTGACTATGTTTTGAACCATTCCTGTGACACTAGTTATAGCTTCCGATGATTCACTTCAGGTGTACTGTATCCCTTGGACTTTCTTATTGACGATGAAGCACAGAAATTGCATCGGAATTAAATAGAAAAGGCACAATGCCTACTTAAGTACAAGAAAACTGACTCTTCCTACTGTCTATGTTTTGAACCATTCCTGTGACACTAGTTATAGATTCCGGTGCTTCACTCCAGGTTTACTGTATCCCTTGGACCTCCTTATTGACGATGAAACAGAGAAATTGCATCGGAATTAAATACAAAAGGCACAATGCCGACTTAAGTACAAGAAGACTGAATCTTCTTACTGACTATGTTTTGAACCATTCCTGTGACACTAGATATAGATTCCGATGTTTCACTCCCGGTTTACTGTATCCCTTGGACGTTCGTATTGAGGATGAAACCAAAAAATGGCATCGGAATGAAATACAAAAGGCACAATGCCGACTTAAGTACAAGATGACTTACTCTTCTTACTGACTATGTTTCTAACCATTCCTGTGACACTAGTTATAGATTCCGATGCTTCACTCCAGGTTTACTGTATCCCGTGGACCTCCTTATTGACAATGAAACACAGAAATTGCATCGGAATTAAATACAAAAGGCACAATGCCGACTTAAGTACAAGAAGACTGACTCTTCTTACTGACTATGTTTTGAACCATCCCTGTGTCACTAGTTATAGATTCCGATGCATCACTCCAGGTTTACTGTATCCCTTGGACTTTCTTATTGACGATGAAACACAGAAATTGCATCGGAAATAAATACAAAAGGCATAATGCCGCCTTAAGCACAAGAAGACTGACTCTTCTTACTGACTATGTTTTTGAACCATTCCTGTGACACTAGTTATAGATTCTGATGCTTCACTTGAGGTTTACTGTATCCCTTTGAACTTCTTATTGACGATGAAACACAGGAATTGCATTGGAATTAAATACAGAAGGCACAATGCCGACTTAAGTACAAGAAGACTGACTCTACTTACCGACTATGTTTTGAACCATTCCTGTGACACTGGTTACAGATACCGATGCTTCACTGCAGGTTTACTGTATCCCTCTGTCCTTCTTATTGACGATGAATCACAGAAATTGCATCGGAATCACATCCAAAGGGCACAATGCCGAATTATGTACAAGAACACTGACACTTCTTACTGTCTATGATTTGAACCATTCCTGTGACACTAGTTAATGATTCCGATGCTTCACTCCAGGTTTACTGTATCCCTCGGAGCTTCTTATTGACGATAAATCACAGAAATTGCATCGGAATCAAATCCAAAGGGCACAGTGCCGAATTAAGTACAAGAAGACTGACTCTTCTTACTGACTATGTTTTGATTCATTCCTGTGACACTAGTTATAGATTCTGATGCTTCACTCCAGGTTTACTGTATCCCTTGGACCTTTTGATTGACGATGAAACACAGAAATTGCATCGGAATTAAATACAAAAGGCACAATGCCGCCTTAAGTACAAGAAGACTGAATCTTCTTACTGACTATGGTTTGAACTATTCCTGTGACACTAGATATAGATTCCTATGCTTCACTTCCGGTTTACTGTATCCCTTGGACCTTCGTATTGAGGATGACACACAAAAATGGCATCGGAATGAAATACAAAAGGCACAATGCCGACTTAAGTACAAGAAGACTTACTCTTCTTACTGACTATGTTTCGAACCATTCCTGTGACACTAGTTATAGATTCCGATGCTTCACTCCAGGTTTACTGTATCTCTTGGACTTTCTTATTGACGATGAAACACAGAAATTGCATCTGAAATAAATACAAAAGGCACAATGCAGACTTAAGTACAAGAAGACTGACTCTTCTTACTGACTATGATTTGAACCATTCCTGTGACACTAGTTATAGATTCTGATGCTTCACTTCAGGTGTACTGTATCCCTTTGACATTCTTATTGACGATGAATCACAGGAATTGCATTGGAATTAAATACAGAAGGCACAATGCAGACATAAGTACAAGAAGACTGACTCTTCTTACCGACTATGTATTGAACCATTCCTGTGACACTAGTTACAGATTCCGATGCTTCACTGCAGGTTTACTGTATCCCTCTGACCTTCTTATTGACGATGAATCACAGAAATTGCATCGTAATCAAATCCAAAGGGCACAGTGCCGAATTATGTACAAGAAGACTGACACTTCTTACTGTCTATGATTTGAACCATTCCTGTGACATTAGTTATTGATTCCGATGCTTCACTCCAGGTTTACTGTATCCCCCTGAGCTTGTTAGTGAAGATAAATCACAGAAATTGCATCGGAATCAAATCCAAAGGGCACAGTGCCGAATTAAGTACAAGAAGACTGACTCTTCTTACTGACTATGTTTTGATTCATTCCTGTGACACTAGTTATAGATTCTAATGCTTCACTCCAGGTTTGCTGTATCCCTTGGACTTTCTTATTGACGATGAAACACAGAAATTGCTTCGGAAATAAATACAAAAGCCACAATGCCGACTTAAGTACAAGAAGACTGACTCTTCTTACTGACTATGTTTTTGAACCATTCCTGTGACACTAGTTATAGATTCTGATGCTTCAATTCAGGTTTACTGTATCCCTTTGACCTTCTTATTGACGATGAAACACAGGAATTGCATTGGAATTAAATACAGAAGGCACAGTGCCGAATTAAGTACGAGAAGACTGACTCTTCTTACTGACTATGTTTTGATTCATTCCTGTGACACTAGTTATAGATTCTGATGCTTCACTCCAGGTTTACTGTATCCCTTGGACCTTCTTATTGACGATGAAACACAGAAATTGCATCGGAATTAAATACAAAGGGCACAATGCCGACTTAAGTACAAGAAGACTGAATGTTCTTACTGACTATGTTTTGAACCATTCCTGTGACACTAGATATAGATTCCGATGCTTCACTCCCGGTTTACTGTATCCCTTGGACCTTCGTATTGAGGATGAACACAAAAATGGCATCGGAATGAAATACAAATGGCACAATGCCGACTTAAGTACAAGAAGACTTACTCTTCTTACTGACTATGATTCGAACCATTCCTGTGGCACTAGTTATAGATTCCGATGCTTCACTCCAGGTTTACTGTATCCCTTGGACCTCCCTATTGACAATGTAACACAGAAATTGCATCGGAATTAAATACAAAAGGCACAATGCCGACTAAAGTACAAGAAGACTGACTCTTCTTACTGACTATGTTTTGAACCATTTCTGTAACACTAGTTATAGATTCCGGTGCTTCAGGTTTACTGTATCCCTTGGACCTTCATATTGACGATGAAACATAGAAATTGCATCAGAAATAAACACAAAAGGCACAATGCCGTCTTAAGTACAAGAATACTGACTCTTCTTACTGTCTATGTTTTGAACCATCCCTGTGTCACCAGTTATAGATTCCGATGCATCACGCCAGGTTTACTGTATCACTTGGACCCTCTTATTGACGATGAAACACAGAATTTGCATCGGAATTAAATACAAAAGGCACAATGGCGGCTTAAGTACAAGAAGACTGACTCTTCTTACTGACTATGTTTTGAACCATTCCTGTGACACTAGTTATAGATTCTGATGCCTCACTTCAGGTTTACTGTATCCCTTTGACCTTCTTATTGACGATGAAACATAGAAATTGCATCGGAATTAAATACAGAAGGCACAATGCCGACTTAAGTACAAGAAGACTGCCTCTTCTTACTATGATTTGAACCATTCCTGTGACAGTAGTTATAGGTTCCGATGCTTCACTTCAGATTTACTGTATCCATCTGACCTACCTATTGACGATGAAACACAGAAATTCCATCGGAATTAAATAGAAAAGGCACAATGCCGACTTAAGTACAAGAAGACTGACCCTTCTTACTGACTATGTTTTGAACCATTCCTGTGACACTAGTTATAGCTTCCGATGATTCACTTCAGGTGTACTGTATCCCTTGGACTTTCTTATTGACGATGAAACAGAGAAATTGCATCGGAATTAAATACAAAAGGCACAATGCCGACTTAAGTACAAGAAGACTGAATCTTCTTACTGACTATGTTTTGAACCATTCCTGTGACACTAGATATAGATTCCGATGTTTCACTCCCGGTTTACTGTATCCCTTGGACCTTCGTATTGAGGATGAAACCAAAAAATGGCATCGGAATGAAATACAAAAGGCACAATGCCGACTTAAGTACAAGAAGACTTACTCTTCTTACTGACTATGATTTGAACCATTCCTGTGACACTAGTTATAGATTCTGATGCTTCACTTCAGGTGTACTGTATCCCTTTGACATTCTTATTGACGATGAATCACAGGAATTGCATTGGAATTAAATACAGAAGGCACAATGCAGACATAAGTACAAGAAGACTGACTCTTCTTACCGACTATGTATTGAACCATTCCTGTGACACTAGTTACAGATTCCGATGCTTCACTGCAGGTTTACTGTATCCCTCTGACCTTCTTATTGACGATGAATCACAGAAATTGCATCCTAATCAAATCCAAAGGGCACAGTGCCGAATTATGTACAAGAAGACTGACACTTCTTACTGTCTATGATTTGAACCATTCCTGTGACATTAGTTATTGATTCCGATGCTTCACTCCAGGTTTACTGTATCCCCCTGAGCTTGTTATTGAAGATAAATCACAGAAATTGCATCGGAATCAAATCCAAAGGGCACAGTGCCGAATTAAGTACAAGAAGACTGACTCTTCTTACTGACTATGTTTTGATTCATTCCTGTGACACTAGTTATAGATTCTGATGCTTCACTCCAGGTTTACTGTATCCCTTGGACCTTCTTATTGACGATGAAACACAGAAATTGCATCGGAATTAAATACAAAAGACACAATGCCGACTTAAGTACAAGAAGACTGAATTTTCTTACTGACTATGTTTTGAACCATTCCTGAGACACTAGATATAGATTCCGATGCTTCACTCCCGGTTTACAGTATCCCGTGGACTTTCGTATTTAGGATGAAACACAAAAATGGCATCGGAATGAAATACAAAAGGCACAATGCCGACTTAAGTACAAGAAGACTTACTCTTCTTACTGACGATGTTTCGAACCATTCCTGTGACACTAGTTATAGATTCCGATGCTTCACTCCAGGTTTACTGTATCCCTTGGACCTCCTTATTGACAATGAAACACAGAAATTGCATCGGAATTAAATACAAAAGGCACAATGCCGACTAAAGTACAAGAAGACTGACTCTTCTTACTGACTATGTTTTGAACCATTTCTGTAACACTAGTTATAGATTCAGGTGCTTCAGGTTTACTGTATCCCTTGGACCTTCATATTGACGATGAAACATAGAAATTGCATCGGAATTAAATACAGAAGGCACAATGCCGACTTAAGTACAAGAAGACTGCCTCTTCTTACTGACTATGATTTGAGCCATTCCTGTGACAGTAGTTATAGGTTCCGATGCTTCACTTCAGATTTACTGTATCCATCTGACCTACCTATTGACGATGAAACACAGAAATTCCATCGGAATTAAATAGAAAAGGCACAATGCCGACTTAAGTACAAGAAGACTGACCCTTCTTACTGACTATGTTTTGAACCATTCCTGTGACACTAGTTATAGCTTCCGATGATTCACTTCAGGTGTACTGTATCCCTTGGACTTTCTTATTGACCATGAAGCACAGAAATTGCATCGGAATTAAATAGAAAAGGCACAATGCCTACTTAAGTACAAGAAAACTGACTCTTCCTACTGTCTATGTTTTGAACCATTCCTGTGACACTAGTTATAGATTCCGGTGCTTCACTCCAGGTTTACTGTATCCCTTGGACCTTCTTATTGACGATGAAACAGAGAAATTGCATCGGAATTAAATACAAAAGGCACAATGGCGACTTAAGTACAAGAAGACTGAATCTTCTTACTGACTATGTTTTGAACCATTCCTGTGACACTAGATATAGATTCCGATGTTTCACTCCCGGTTTACTGTATCCCTTGGACCTTCGTATTGAGGATGAAACCCAAAAATGGCATCGGAATGAAATACAAAAGGCACAATGCCGACTTAAGTACAAGATGACTTACTCTTCTTACTGACTATGTTTCTAACCATTCCTGTGACACTAGTTATAGATTCCGATGCTTCACTCCAGGTTTACTGTATCCCGTGGACCTCCTTATTGACAATGAAACACAGAAATTGCATCGGAATTAAATACAAAAGGCACAATGCCGACTTAAGTACAAGAAGACTGACTCTTCTTACTGACTATGTTTTGAACCATCCCTGTGTCACTAGTTATAGATTCCGATGCATCACTCCAGGTTTACTGTATCCCTTGGACTTTCTTATTGACGATGAAACACAGAAATTGCATCGGAAATAAATACAAAAGGCATAATGCCGCCTTAAGCACAAGAAGACTGACTCTTCTTACTGACTATGTTTTTGAACCATTCCTGTGACACTAGTTATAGATTCTGATGCTTCACTTCAGGTTTACTGTATCCCTTTGACCTTCTTATTGACGATGAAACACAGGAATTGCATTGGAATTAAATACAGAAGGCACACTGCCGACTTAAGTACAAGAAGACTGACTCTACTTACCGACTATGTTTTGAACCATTCCTGTGACACTGGTTACAGATACCGATGCTTCACTGCAGGTTTACTGTATCCCTCTGACCTTCTTATTGACGATGAGTCACAGAAATTGCATCGGAATCAAATCCAAAGGGCACAATGCCGAATTATGTACAAGAACACTGACACTTCTTACTGTCTATGATTTGAACCATTCCTGTGACACTAGTTAATGATTCCGATGCTTCACTCCAGGTTTACTGTATCCCTCGGAGCTTCTTATTGACGATAAATCACAGAAATTGCATCGGAATCAAATCCAAAGGGCACAGTGCCGAATTAAGTACAAGAAGACTGACTCTTCTTACTGACTATGTTTTGATTCATTACTGTGACACTAGTTATAGATTCTGATGCTTCACTCCAGGTTTACTGTATCCCTTGGACCTTTTGATTGACGATGAAACACAGAAATTGCATCGGAATTAAATACAAAAGGCACAATGCCGACTTAAGTACAAGAAGACTGAATCTTCTTACTGACTATGGTTTGAACCATTCCTGTGACACTAGATATAGATTCCTATGCTTCACTTCCGGTTTACTGTATCCCTTGATTCTTCGTATTGAGGATGACACACAAAAATGGCATCGGAATGAAATACAAAAGGCACAATGCCGACTTAAGTACAAGAAGACTTACTCTTCTTACTGACTATGTTTCGAACCATTCCTGTGACACTAGTTATAGATTCCGATGCTTCACTCCAGGTTTACTGTATCTCTTGGACTTTCTTATTGACGATGAAACACAGAAATTGCATCTGAAATAAATACAAAAGGCACAATGCAGACTTAAGTACAAGAAGACTGACTCTTCTTACTGACTATGATTTGGACCATTCCTGTGACACTAGTTATAGATTCTGATGCTTCACTTCAGGTGGACTGTATCCCTTTGACATTCTTATTGACGATGAATCACAGGAATTGCATTGGAATTAAATACAGAAGGCACAATGCAGACATAAGTACAAGAAGACTGACTCTTCTTACCGACTATGTATTGAACCATTCCTGTGATACTAGTTACAGATTCCGATGCTTCACTGCAGGTTTACTGTATCCCTCTGACCTTCTTATTGACGATGAATCACAGAAATTGCATCGTAATAAAATCCAAAGGGCACAGTGCCGAATTATGTACAAGAAGACTGACACTTCTTACTGTCTATGATTTGAACCATTCCTGTGACATTAGTTATTGATTCCGATGCTTCACTCCAGGTTTACTGTATCCCCCTGAGCTTGTTATTGCCGATAAATCACAGAAATTGCATCGGAATCAAATCCTAAGGGCACAGTGCCGAATTAAGTACAAGAAGACTGACTCTTCCTACTGACTATGTTTTGATTCATTCCTGTGACACTAGTTATAGATTCTGATGCTTCACTCCAGGTTTACTGTATCCCTTGGTCCTTCTTATTGACGATGAAACACAGAAATTGCATCGGAATTAAATACAAAAGACACAATGCCGACTTAAGTACAAGAAGACTGAATCTTCTTACTGACCATGTTTTGAACCATTCCTGTGACACTAGATATAGATTCCGATGCTTCACTCCCGGTTTACTGTATCCCTTGCACCTTCGTATTGAGGATGAAACACAAAAATGGCATCGGAATGAAATACAAATGGCACAATGCCGACTTAAGTACAAGAAAACTTACTCTTCTTACTGACTATGTTTCGAACCATTCCTGTGACACTAGTTATAGATTCCGATGCTTCACTCCAGGTTTACTGTATCCCTTGGACCTCCTTATTGACAATGAAACACAGAAATTGCATCGGAATTAAATACAAAAGGCACAATGCCGACTTAAGTACAAGAAGACTGACTCTTCTTACTGACTATGTTTTGAACCATTTCTGTAAGACTAGTTATAGATTCCGGTGCTTCAGGTTTACTGTATCCCTTGGACCTTCATAATGACGATGAAACATAGAAATTGCATCGGAAATAAATACAAAAGGCACAATGCCGAATTAAGTACAAGAATACTGACTCTTCTTACTGTCTATGTTTTGAACCATCCCTGTGTCACCAGTTATAGATTCCGATGCATCACTCCAGGTTTACTGTATCCCTTGGACCTTCTTATTGACGATGAAACACAGAAATTGCATCCGAAATAAATACAAAAGGCACAATGCCGACTTAAGTACAAGAAGACTGACTCTTCTTACTGACTATGCTTTGAACCATTCCTGTGACACTAGTTATAGATTCTGATGCTTCACTTCAGGTTTACTGTATCCTTTTGACCTTCTTATTGACGATGAAACATAGAAATTGCATCGGAATAAAATACAAAAGGCACAATGCCGACTTAAGTACAAGAAGACTGACTCTTCTTACTGACTATGATTTGAACCATTCCTGTGACAGTAGTTATAGGTTCCGATTCTTCACTTCAGATTTACTGTATCCCTATGACCTACCTATTGACGATGAAACAGAGAAATTGCTTCGGAATTAAATAGAAAAGGCACAATGCCGACTTACGTACAAGAAGACTGACCCTTCTTACTGACTATGTTTTGAACCATTCCTGTGACACTAGTTATAGCTTCCGATGATTCACTTCAGGTTTACTGTATCCCTTGGACTTTCTTATTGACGATGAAGCACAGAAATTGCATCGGAATTAAATAGAAAAGGCACAATGCCTACTTTAGTTCAAGAAAACTGACACTTCCTACTGTCTGTGTTTTGAACCATTCCTGTGACACTAGTTATAGTTTCTGGTGCTTCACTACAGGTTTACTGTATCCCTCTGACCTACCTATTGACGATGAAACACAGAAATTGCATCGGAATTAAATAGAAAAGGCACAATGCTGACTTAAATACAACAAGACTGACTCTTCCTACTGTCTATGTTTGTACCATTCCTGTTACACTAGTTATAGATTACGATGCTTCACTTCAGGTTTACTGTATCCCTTGGACCTTCTTATAGACGATGAAACACAGAAATCGCATCGGAATTAATTACAAAAGGCACAATGCCGACTTAAGTACAAGAAAACTGACTGTTCTTACTGACTATGTTTTGAACCATTCCTGTGACACTAGTTATAGATTTCGGTGCTTCACTTCAGTTTTACTGTATCCCTTGGACCTCCTTATTGACAATGAAACACAGAAATTTCATCGGAATTAAATACAAAATGCACAATGCCAACTTAAGTAAAGAAGACTGACTCTTCTTACTGACTATGTTTTGAACCATTTCTGTAACACTAGTTATAGATTCCGGTGCTTCAGGTTTACTGTATCCCTTGGACCTTCATATTGACGATGAAACATAGAAATTGCATCGGAAATAAATACAAAAGGCACAATGCCGACTTGAGTACAAGAATACTGACTCTTCTTACTGTCTAAGATTTGAACCGTCCCTGTGTCACCAGTTATAGATTCCGATGCATCACTCCAGGTTTACTGTATCCCTTGGACCTTCTTATTGACGATGAAACACAGAAATTGCATCGGAAATAAATACAAAAGGCACAATGCCGACTTAAGTACAAGAAGACTGACTCTTCTTACTGACTATGTTTTGAACCATTCCTGTGACACTAGTTATAGGTTCTGATGCTTCACTTCAGATTTACTGTATCCCTTTGACCTTCTTATTGACGATGAAACATAGAAATTGCATCGGAATTAAATACAAAAGGCACAATGCCGACTTAAGTACAAGAAGACTGACTCTTCTTACTGACTATGTTTTGAACCATTCCTGTGACACTAGTTATAGGTTCTGATGCTTCACTTCAGATTTACTGTATCCCTTTGACCTTCTTATTGACGATGAAACATAGAAATTGCATCGGAATTAAATACAAAAGGCACAATGCCGACTTAAGTACAAGAAGACTGACTCTTCTTACTGACTATGATTTGAACCATCCCTGTGTCACTAGTTATAGATTCCGATGCATCACTCCAGGTTTACTGTATCCCTTGGACTTTCTTATTGACGATGAAACACAGAAATTGCATCGGAAATAAATACAAAAGGCACAATGCCAACTTAAGTACAAGAATACTGTCTCTTCTTACTGTCTATGTTTTGAACCATCCCTGTGACACTAGTTATAGATTCCGATGCTTCACTCCAGGTTTACTGTATCCCTTGGACCTTCTTATTGACGATGAAACACAGAAATTGCATCGCAATTAAATACAAAAGGCACAATGCCGACTTAAGTACAAGAAGACTGAATCTGCTTACTGACTATGCTTTGAACCATTCCTGTGACACTAGATATAGATTCCGATGCTTCACTCCCGGTTTACTGTATCCCTTGGACCTTCGTATTGAGGATGAAACACAAAAATGGCATCGGAATGAAATACAAATGGCACAATGCCGACTTAAGTACAAGAAGACTGACTCTTCTTATTGACTATGTTTTGAACCATCCCTGTGTCACTAGTTATAGATTCCGATGCATCACTCCAGGTTTACTGTATCCCTTGGACTTTCTTATTGACGATGAAACACAGAAATTGCATCGGAAATAAATACAAAAGGCACAATGCCGACTTAAGTACAAGAAGACTGACTCTTCTTACTGACTATGTTTTTGAACCATTCCTGTGACACTAGTTATAGATTCTGATGCTTCACTTCAGGTTTACTGTATCCCTTTGACCTTCTTATTGACGATGAAACACAGGAATTGCATTGGAATTAAATACAGAAGGCACAATGCCGACTTAAGTACAAGAAGACTGACTCTTCTTATCGACTATATTTTTGAACCATTCCTGTGACACTAGTTACAGATACCGATGCTTCACTGCAGGTTTACTGTATCCCTCTGACCTTCTTATTGACGATGAATCACAGAAATTGCATCGGAATCAAATCCAAAAGGCACAGTGCCGAATTATGTACAAGAACACTGACACTTCTTACTGTCTATGATTTGAACCATTCCTGTGACACTAGTTATTGATTCCGATGCTTCACTCCAGGTTTACTGTATCCCTCTGAGCTTCTTATTGACGATTATTCACAGAAATTGCATCGGAATCAAATCCAAAGGGCACAGTGCCGAATTAAGTACTAGAAGACTGACTCTTCTTACTGACTATGTTTTGATTCATTCCTGTGACACTAGTTATAGATTCTGATGCTTCACTCCAGGTTTACTGTATCCCTTGGACCTTCTTATTGACGATGAAACACAGAAATTGCATCGGAATTAAATTCAAAAGGCACAATGCCGACTTAAGTACAAGAAGACTGAATCTTCTTACCGACAATGTTTTGAACCATTCCTGTGACACTAGATATAGATTCCGATGCTTCACTCCCGGTTTACTGTATCCCTTGGACCTTCGTATTGAGGATGAAACACAAAAATGGCATCGGAATGAAATACAAAAGGCACAACGCCGACTTAAGTACAAGAAGACTTACTCTTCTTACTGACTATGTTTCGAACCATTCCTGTGACACTAGTTATAGATTCCGATGTTTCACTCCAGGTTTACTGTATCCCTTGGACCTCCTTATTGACAATGAAACACAGAAATTGCATCGGAATTAAATACAAAAGGCACAATGCCGACTTAAGTACAAGAAGACTGACTCTTCTTACTGACTATGTTTTGAACCATCCCTGTGTCACTAGTTATAGATTCCGATGCATCACTCCAGGTTTACTGTATCCCTTGGACTTTCTTATTGACGATGAAACACAGAAATTGCATCGGAATTAAATACAAAAGGCACAATGCCGACTTAAGTACAAGAAGACTGAATCTTCTTACTGACTATGGTTTGAACCATTCCTGTGACACTAGATATAGATTCCTATGCTTCACTTCCGGTTTATTGTATCCCTTGGATCTTCGTATTGAGGATGACACACAAAAATGGCATCGGAATGAAATACAAAAGGCACAATGCCGACTTAAGTACAAGAAGACTTACTCTTCTTACTGACTATGTTTCGAACCATTCCTGTGACACTAGTTATAGATTCCGATGCTTCACTCCAGGTTTACTGTATCTCTTGGACTTTCTTATTGACGATGAAACACAGAAATTGCATCTGAAATAAATACAAAAGGCACAATGCAGACTTAAGTACAAGAAGACTGACTCTTCTTACTGACTATGATTTGGACCATGCCTGTGACACTAGTTATAGATTCTGATGCTTCACTTCAGGTGGACTGTATCCCTTTGACATTCTTATTGACGATGAATCACAGGAATTGCATTGGAATTAAATACAGAAGGCACAATGCAGACATAAGTACAAGAAGACTGACTCTTCTTACCGACTATGTATTGAACCATTCCTGTGATACTAGTTACAGATTCCGATGCTTCACTGCAGGTTTACTGTATCCCTCTGACCTTCTTATTGACGATGAATCACAGAAATTGCATCGTAATAAAATCCAAAGGGCACAGTGCCGAATTATGTACAAGAAGACTGACACTTCTTACTGTCTATGATTTGAACCATTCCTGTGACATTAGTTATTGATTCCGATGCTTCACTCCAGGTTTACTGTATCCCCCTGAGCTTGTTATTGCCGATAAATCACAGAAATTGCATCGGAATCAAATCCTAAGGGCACAGTGCCGAATTAAGTACAAGAAGACTGACTCTTCCTACTGACTATGTTTTGATTCATTCCTGTGACACTAGTTATAGATTCTGATGCTTCACTCCAGGTTTACTGTATCCCTTGGTCCTTCTTATTGACGATGAAACACAGAAATTGCATCGGAATTAAATACAAAAGACACAATGCCGACTTAAGTACAAGAAGACTGAATCTTCTTACTGACCATGTTTTGAACCATTCCTGTGACACTAGATATAGATTCCGATGCTTCACTCCCGGTTTACTGTATCCCTTGCACCTTCGTATTGAGGATGAAACACAAAAATGGCATCGGAATGAAATACAAATGGCACAATGCCGACTTAAGTACAAGAAAACTTACTCTTCTTACTATGTTTCGAACCATTCCTGTGACACTAGTTATAGATTCCGATGCTTCACTCCAGGTTTACTGTATCCCTTGGACCTCCTTATTGACAATGAAACACAGAAATTGCATCGGAATTAAATACAAAAGGCACAATGCCGACTTAAGTACAAGAAGACTGACTCTTCTTACTGACTATGTTTTGAACCATTTCTGTAAGACTAGTTATAGATTCCGGTGCTTCAGGTTTACTGTATCCCTTGGACCTTCATAATGACGATGAAACATAGAAATTGCATCGGAAATAAATACAAAAGGCACAATGCCGAATTAAGTACAAGAATACTGACTCTTCTTACTGTCTATGTTTTGAACCATCCCTGTGTCACCAGTTATAGATTCCGATGCATCACTCCAGGTTTACTGTATCCCTTGGACCTTCTTATTGACGATGAAACACAGAAATTGCATCCGAAATAAATACAAAAGGCACAATGCCGACTTAAGTACAAGAAGACTGACTCTTCTTACTGACTATGCTTTGAACCATTCCTGTGACACTAGTTATAGATTCTGATGCTTCACTTCAGGTTTACTGTATCCTTTTGACCTTCTTATTGACGATGAAACATAGAAATTGCATCGGAATAAAATACAAAAGGCACAATGCCGACTTAAGTACAAGAAGACTGACTCTTCTTACTGACTATGATTTGAACCATTCCTGTGACAGTAGTTATAGGTTCCGATTCTTCACTTCAGATTTACTGTATCCCTATGACCTACCTATTGACGATGAAACAGAGAAATTGCTTCGGAATTAAATAGAAAAGGCACAATGCCGACTTACGTACAAGAAGACTGACCCTTCTTACTGACTATGTTTTGAACCATTCCTGTGACACTAGTTATAGCTTCCGATGATTCACTTCAGGTTTACTGTATCCCTTGGACTTTCTTATTGACGATGAAGCACAGAAATTGCATCGGAATTAAATAGAAAAGGCACAATGCCTACTTAAGTTCAAGAAAACTGACACTTCCTACTGTCTATGTTTTGAACCATTCCTGTGACACTAGTTATAGTTTCTGGTGCTTCACTACAGGTTTACTGTATCCCTCTGACCTACCTATTGACGATGAAACACAGAAATTGCATCGGAATTAAATAGAAAAGGCACAATGCTGACTTAAATACAACAAGACTGACTCTTCCTACTGTCTATGTTTGTACCATTCCTGTTACACTAGTTATAGATTACGATGCTTCACTTCAGGTTTACTGTATCCCTTGGACCTTCTTATAGACGATGAAACACAGAAATCGCATCGGAATTAATTACAAAAGGCACAATGCCGACTTAAGTACAAGAAAACTGACTGTTCTTACTGACTATGTTTTGAACCATTCCTGTGACACTAGTTATAGATTTCGGTGCTTCACTTCAGTTTTACTGTATCCCTTGGACCTCCTTATTGACAATGAAACACAGAAATTTCATCGGAATTAAATACAAAATGCACAATGCCAACTTAAGTAAAGAAGACTGACTCTTCTTACTGACTATGTTTTGAACCATTTCTGTAACACTAGTTATAGATTCCGGTGCTTCAGGTTTACTGTATCCCTTGGACCTTCATATTGACGATGAAACATAGAAATTGCATCGGAAATAAATACAAAAGGCACAATGCCGACTTGAGTACAAGAATACTGACTCCTCTTACTGTCTAAGATTTGAACCGTCCCTGTGTCACCAGTTATAGATTCCGATGCATCACTCCAGGTTTACTGTATCCCTTGGACCTTCTTATTGACGATGAAACACAGAAATTGCATCGGAAATAAATACAAAAGGCACAATGCCGACTTAAGTACAAGAAGACTGACTCTTCTTACTGACTATGTTTTGAACCATTCCTGTGACACTAGTTATAGGTTCTGATGCTTCACTTCAGATTTACTGTATCCCTTTGACCTTCTTATTGACGATGAAACATAGAAATTGCATCGGAATTAAATACAAAAGGCACAATGCCGACTTAAGTACAAGAAGACTGACTCTTCTTACTGACTATGATTTGAACCATTCCTGTGACACTAGTTATAGATTCTGGTGCTTCAGGTTTACTGTATCCCTTGGACCTTCGTATTGACGATGAAACACAGAAATTGCATCGGAATTAAATAAAAAGGTACAATGCTGACTTAATTACAACAAGACTGACTCTTCCTACTGTCTAATTTTTGCACCATTCCTGTGACACTAGTTATAGATTCCGATGCTTCACTTCAGGTTTACTGTATGCCTTGGACCTTCTTATTGACGATGAAACACAGAAATTGCATCGGAATTAATTACAAGAGGCACAATGCCGACTTAAGTACAAGAAGACTGACTCTTCTTACTGACTATGATTTGAACCATCCCTGTGTCACTAGTTATAGATTCCGATGCATCACTCCAGGTTTACTGTATCCCTTGGACTTTCTTATTGACGATGAAACACAGAAATTGCATCGGAAATAAATACAAAAGGCACAATGCCAACTTAAGTACAAGAATACTGTCTCTTCTTACTGTCTATGTTTTGAACCATCCCTGTGACACTAGTTATAGATTCCGATGCTTCACTCCAGGTTTACTGTATCCCTTGGACCTTCTTATTGACGATGAAACACAGAAATTGCATCGCAATTAAATACAAAAGGCACAATGCCGACTTAAGTACAAGAAGACTGAATCTGCTTACTGACTATGTTTTGAACCATTCCTGTGACACTAGATATAGATTCCGATGCTTCACTCCCGGTTTACTGTATCCCTTGGACCTTCGTATTGAGGATGAAACACAAAAATGGCATCGGAATGAAATACAAATGGCACAATGCCGACTTAAGTACAAGAAGACTGACTCTTCTTATTGACTATGTTTTGAACCATCCCTGTGTCACTAGTTATAGATTCCGATGCATCACTCCAGGTTTACTGTATCCCTTGGACTTTCTTATTGACGATGAAACACAGAAATTGCATCGGAAATAAATACAAAAGGCACAATGCCGACTTAAGTACAAGAAGACTGACTCTTCTTACTGACTATGTTTTTGAACCATTCCTGTGACACTAGTTATAGATTCTGATGCTTCACTTCAGGTTTACTGTATCCCTTTGACCTTCTTATTGACGATGAAACACAGGAATTGCATTGGAATTAAATACAGAAGGCACAATGCCGACTTAAGTACAAGAAGACTGACTCTTCTTATCGACTATATTTTTGAACCATTCCTGTGACACTAGTTACAGATACCGATGCTTCACTGCAGGTTTACTGTATCCCTCTGACCTTCTTATTGACGATGAATCACAGAAATTGCATCGGAATCAAATCCAAAAGGCACAGTGCCGAATTATGTACAAGAACACTGACACTTCTTACTGTCTATGATTTGAACCATTCCTGTGACACTAGTTATTGATTCCGATGCTTCACTCCAGGTTTACTGTATCCCTCTGAGCTTCTTATTGACGATTATTCACAGAAATTGCATCGGAATCAAATCCAAAGGGCACAGTGCCGAATTAAGTACTAGAAGACTGACTCTTCTTACTGACTATGCTTTGATTCATTCCTGTGACACTAGTTATAGATTCTGATGCTTCACTTCAGGTTTACTGTATCCCTTGGACCTTCTTATTGACGATGAAACACAGAAATTGCATCGGAATTAAATTCAAAAGGCACAATGCCGACTTAAGTACAAGAAGACTGAATCTTCTTACCGACAATGTTTTGAACCATTCCTGTGACACTAGATATAGATTCCGATGCTTCACTCCCGGTTTACTGTATCCCTTGGACCTTCGTATTGAGGATGAAACACAAAAATGGCATCGGAATGAAATACAAAAGGCACAACGCCGACTTAAGTACAAGAAGACTTACTCTTCTTACTGACTATGTTTCGAACCATTCCTGTGACACTAGTTATAGATTCCGATGTTTCACTCCAGGTTTACTGTATCCCTTGGACCTCCTTATTGACAATGAAACACAGAAATTGCATCGGAATTAAATACAAAAGGCACAATGCCGACTTAAGTACAAGAAGACTGACTCTTCTTACTGACTATGTTTTGAACCATCCCTGTGTCACTAGTTATAGATTCCGATGCATCACTCCAGGTTTACTGTATCCCTTGGACTTTCTTATTGACGATGAAACACAGAAATTGCATCGGAATTAAATACAAAAGGCACAATGCCGACTTAAGTACAAGAAGACTGAATCTTCTTACTGACTATGTTTTGAACCATTCCTGTGACACTAGATATAGATTCCGATGCTTCACTCCCGGTTTACTGTATCCCTTGGACCTTCGTATTGAGGATGAAACACAAAAATGGCATCGGAATGAAATACAAAAGGCACAACGCCGACTTAAGTACAAGAAGACTTACTCTTCTTACTGACTATGTTTCGAACCATTCCTGTGACACTAGTTATAGATTCCGATGTTTCACTCCAGGTTTACTGTATCCCTTGGACCTCCTTATTGACAATGAAACACAGAAATTGCATCGGAATTACATACAAAAGGCACAATGCCGACTTAAGTACAAGAAGACTGACTCTTCTTATCGACTATATTTTTGAACCATTCCTGTGATACTAGATATAGATTCCGATGCTTCAGGTTTACTGTATCCCTTGGACCTTCATATTGACGATGAAACATAGAAACTGCATCGGAAATAAATAGAAAAGGCACAATGCCGACTTAAGTACAAGAAGACTGACCCTTCTTACTGACTATGTTTCGAACCATTCCTGTGACACTAGTTATAGCTTCCGATGATTCCCTTCAGGTGAACTGTATCCCTTGGACTTTCTTATTGACGATGAAGCACAGAAATTGCATCGGAATTAAATATAAAAGGCACAATGCCTACTTAAGTACAAGAAAACTGACTCTTCCTACTGTCTATGTTTTGAACCATTCCTGCGACACTAGTTATAGATTCTGGTGCGTCACTACAGGTTTACTGTATCCCTCTGACCTACCTATTGACGATGAAACACAGAAATTGCATCGGAATTAAATACAAAAGGCACAATGCCGACTTAAGTACAAGAAGACTGACTCTTCTTACTGACTATGTTTTGAACGATTCCTGTAACACTAGTTATAGATTCCGATGCTTCACTTCAGGTTTACTGTATCCCTTGGACCTTCTTATTGACGATGAAACACAGAAATTGCATCGGAATTAATTACAAAAGGCACAATGCCGACTTAAGTACAAGAAGACTGACTGTTCTTACTGACTATGTTTTGAACCATTCCTGTGACACTAGTTATAGATTTCGGTGCTTCACTTCAGTTTAACTGTATCCCTTGGAACTTCTTATTGACGATGAAACACAGAAATTGCATCGGAATTAAATACAAAAGGCACAATGCCGACTTAAGTACATGAATACTGACTCTTCTTACTGTCTATGTTTTGAACCATCCCTGTGACACTAGTTATAGATTCCGATGCATCACTCCAGGTTTACTGTATCCCTTGGACCTTCTTATTGACGATGAAACAGAGAAATTGCATCGGAATTAAATACAAAAGGCACAATGCCGACTTAAGTACAAGAAGACTGAATCTTCTTACTGACTATGTTTTGAACCATTCCTGTGACACTAGATATAGATTCCGATGTTTCACTCCCGGTTTACTGTATCCCTTGGACCTTCGTATTGAGGATGAAACACAAAAATGGCATCGGAATGAAATACAAAAGGCACAATGCCGACTTAAGTACAAGATGACTTACTCTTCTTACTGACTATGTTTCTAACCATTCCTGTGACACTAGTTATAGATTCCGATGCTTCACTCCAGGTTTACTGAATCCCTTGGACCTCCTTATTGACAATGAAACACAGAAATAGCATCGGAATTAAATACAAAAGGCACAATGCCGACTTAAGTACAAGAAGACTGACTCTTCTTACTGACTATGTTTTGAACCATCCCTGTGTCACTAGTTATAGATTCCGATGCATCACTCCACGTTTACTGTATCCCTTGGACTTTCTTATTGACGATGAAACACAGAAATTGCATCGGAAATAAATACAAAAGGCATAATGCCGACTTAAGTACAAGAAGACTGACTCTTCTTACTGACTATGTTTTTGAACCATTCCTGTGACACTAGTTATAGATTCTGATGCTTCACTTCAGGTTTACTGTATCCCTTTGACCTTCTTATTGACGATGAAACACAGGAATTGCATTGGAATTAAATACAGAAGGCACAATGCCGACTTAAGTACAAGAAGACTGACTCTACTTACCGACTATGTTTTGAACCATTCCTGTGACACTGGTTACAGATACCGATGCTTCACTGCAGGTTTACTGTATCCCTCTGACCTTCTTATTGACGATGAATCACAGAAATTGCATCGGAATCAAATACAAAGTGCACAATGCCGAATTACGTACAAGAACACTGACACTTCTTACTGTCTATGATTTGAACCATTCCTGTGACACTAGTTATTGATTCCGATGCTTCCCTCCAGGTTTACTGTATCCCTCTGAGCTTCTTATTGACGATAAATCACAGAAATTGCATCGGAATCAAATCCAAAGGGCACAGTGCCGAATTAAGTACTAGAAGACTGACTCTTCTTACTGACTATGTTTTGATTCATTCCTGTGACACTAGTTATAGATTCTGATGCTTCACTCCGGGTTTACTGTATCCCTTGGACCTTTTGATTGACGATGAAACACAGAAATTGCACCGGAATTAAATACAAAAGGCACAATGCCGACTTAAGTACAAGAAAACTGATTCTTATTACTGACTATGGTTTGAACCATTCCTGTGACACTAGATATAGATTCCTATGCTTCACTCCTGGTTTACTGTATCCCTTGGACCTTCGTATTGAGGATGACACACAAAAATGGCATCGGAATGAAATACAAAAGGCACAATGCCGACTTAAGTACAAGAAGACTTACTCTTCTTACTGACTATGTTTCGAACCATTCCTGTGACACTAGTCATAGATTCCGATGCTTCACTCCAGGTTTACTGTATCCCTTGGACCTCCTTATTGACAATGAAACACAGAAATTTCATCGGAATTAAATACAAAAGGCACAATGCCGACTTAAGTACAAGAAGACTGACTCTTCTTACTGACTATGTTTTGAACCATCCCTGTGTCACTAGTTATAGATTCCGATGGATCACTCCAGGTTTACTGTATCCCTTGGACTTTCTTATTGACGATGAAACACAGAAATTGCATCGGAAATAAATACAAGAGGCACAATGCAGACTTAAGTACAAGAAGACTGACTCTTCTTACTGACTATGATTTGAACCATTCCTGTGACACTAGTTATAGATTCTGATGCTTCACTTCAGATGTACTGTATCCCTTTGACCTTCTTATTGAATGATGAATCACAGGAATTGCATTGGAATTAAATTCAGAAGGCACAATGCAGACTTAAGTACAAGAAGACTGACTCTTCTTACCGACTATGTATTGAACCATTCCTGTGACACTAGTTACAGATTCCGATGCTTCACTGCAGGTTTACTGTATCCCTCTGACCTTCTTATTGACGATGAATCACAGAAATTGCATCGTAATCAAATCCAAAGGGCACAGTGCCGAATTATGTACAAGAAGACTGACACTTCTTACTGTCTATGATTTGAACCATTCCTGTGACATAAGTTATTGATTCCGATGCTTCACACCAGGTTTACTGTATCCTCCTGAGCTTGTTATTGACGATAAATCACAGAAATTGCATCGGAATCAAATCCAAAGGGCACAGTGCCGAATTAAGTACAAGAAGACTGACTCTACATACTGACTATGTTTTGATTCATTCCTGTGACACTAGTTATAGATTCTGATGCTTCACTCCAGGTTTACTGTGTCCCTTGGACCTTCTTATTGACGATGAAACACAGAAATTGAATCGGAATTAAATACAAAAGGCACAATGCAGACTTAAGTACAAGAAGACTGAATCTTCTTACTGACTAAGTTTTGAACCATTCCTGAGACACTAGATATAGATTCCGATGCTTCACTCCCGGTTTACTGTATCCCTTGGACCTTCGTATTGAGGATGAAACACAAAAATGGCATCGGAATGAAATACAAATGGCACAATGCCGACTTAAGTACAAGATGACTTACTCTTCTTACTGACTATGTTTCTAACCATTCCTGTGACACTAGTTATAGATTCCGATGCTTCACTCCAGGTTTACTGTATCCCTTGGACCTCCTTATTGACAATGAAACACAGAAATTGCATCGGAATTAAATACAAAAGGCACAATGCCGACTTAAGTACAAGAAGACTGACTCTTCTTACTGACTATGTTTTGAACCATCCCTGTGTCACTAGTTATAGATTCCGATGCATCACTCCAGGTTTACTGAATCCCTTGGACTTTCTTATTGACGTGAAACACAGAAATCGCATCGGAAATAAATACAAAAGGCACAATGCCGACTTAAGTACAAGAAGACTGACTCTTCTTACTGACTATGTTTTTGAACCATTCCTGTGACACTAGTTACAGATACCGATGCTTCACTGCAGGTTTACTGTATCCCTCTGACCATCTTATTGACGATGAATCACAGAAATTGCATCGGAATCAAATCCAAAAGGCACAGTGCCGAATTATGTACAAGAACACTGACACTTCTTACTGTCTATGATTTGAACCATTCCTGTGACACTAGTTATTGATTCCGATGCTTCACTCCAGGTTTACTGTATCCCTCTGAGCTTCTTATTGACGATTAATGACAGAAATTGCATCGGAATCAAATCCAAAGGGCACAGTGCCGAATTAAGTACAAGAAGACTGACTCTTCTAACTGACTATGTTTTGATTCATTCCTGTGACACTAGTTATAGATTCTGATGCTTCACTCCAGGTTTACTGTATCCCTTGGACCTTCTTATTGACGATGAAACACAGAAATTGCATCGGAATTAAATACAAAAGGCACAATGCCGACTTAAGTACAAGAAGACTGAATCTTCTTACTGACTATGTTTTGAACCATTCCTGTGACACTAGATATAGATTCCGATGCTTCACTCCCGGTTTACTGTATCCCTCGGACCTTCGTATTGAGGATGAAACACAAAAATGGCATCGGAATGAAATACAAAAGGCACAACGCCGACTTAAGTACAAGAAGACTTACTCTTCTTACTGACTATGTTTCGAACCATTCCTGTGACACTAGTTATAGATTCCGATGTTTCACTCCAGGTTTACTGTATCCGTTGGACCTCCTTATTGACAATGAAACACAGAAATTGCATCGGAATTAAATACAAAAGGCACAATGCCGACTTAAGTACAAGAAGACTGACTCTTCTTACTGACTATGCTTTGAACCATCCCTGTGTCACTAGTTATAGATTCCGATGCATCACTCCAGCTATACTGTATCCCTTGGAGTTTCTTATTGACGATGAAACACAGAAATTGCATCGGAAATAAATACAAAAGGCACAATGCCGACTAAAGTACAAGAAGACTGACTCTTCTTACTGACTATGTTTTGACCATTTCTGTAACACTAGTTATAGATTCCGGTGCTTCAGGTTTACTGTATCCCTTGGCCCTTCATATTGACGATGAAACATAGAAATTGCATCGGAAATAAATATAAAAAACGCACAATGCCGTCTTAAGTACAAGAATACTGACTCTTCTTACTGTCTATGTTTTGAACCATCCCTGTGTCATCAGTTATAGATTCCGATGCATCACTCCAGGTTTACTGTATCCCTTGGACGTTCTTATTGACGATGAAACACAGAAATTGCATCGGAAATAAATACAAAAGGCACAATGCCGGCTTAAGTACAAGAAGACTGACTCTTCTTACTGACTATGTTTTGAACCATTCCTGTGACACTAGTTATAGATTCTGATGCTTCACTTCAGATTTACTGTATCCCTTTGACCTTCTTATTGACGATGAAACATAGAAATTGCATCGGAATTAAATACAGAAGGCACAATGCCGACTTAAGTACAAGAAGACTGAATCTTCTTACTGACTATGTTTTGAACCATTCCTGTGACACTAGTTATAGCTTCCGATGATTCACTTCAGGTGTACTGTATCCCTTGGACTTTCTTATTGACGATGAAGCACAGAAATTGCATCGGAATTAAATACAAAAGGCACAATGCCGACTTAAGTACAAGAAGACTGACTCTTCTTACTGACTATGTTTTGAACCATTCCTGTAACACTAGTTATAGATTCCGGTGCTTCACTTCAGGTTTACTGTATCCCTTGGACCTTCATATTGACGATGAAACATAGAAATGGCATCGGAATTAAATACAAAAGGCACAATGCCGACTTAAGTACAAGAATACTGACTCTTCTTACTGTCTATGTTTTCAACCATCCCTGTGTCACTAGTTATAGATTCCGATGCATCACTCCAGGTTTACTGTATCCCTTGGACCTTCTTATTGACGATGAAACACAGAAATTGCATCGGAAATAAGTACAAAAGGCACAATGCCTACTTAAGTACAAGAAAACTGACTCTTCCTACAGTCTATGTTTTGAACCATTCCTGTGACACTAGTTATAGATTCCGGTGCTTCACTACAGGTTTAATGTATCCCTCTGACCTTGCTATTGACGATGAAACACAGAAATTGCATCGGAATTAAATAAAAAGGCACAATGCTGACTTAATTACAACAAGACTGACTCTTCCAACTGTCTATATTTTGTACCATCCCTGTGTCACTAGTTATAGATTCCGATGCATCACTCCAGGTTTACTGTATCCCTTGGACCTTCTTATTGACGATGAAACAGAGAAATTGCATCGGAATTAAATACAAAAGGCACAATGCCGACTTAAGTACAAGAAGACTGAATCTTCTTACTGACTATGTTTTGAACCATTCCTGTGACACTAGATATAGATTCCGATGTTTCACTCCCGGTTTACTGTATCCCTTGGACCTCCTTATTGACAATGAAACACAGAAATTGCATCGGAATTGAATACAAAAGGCACAATGCCGACTTAAGTACAAGAAGACTGACTCTTCTTACTGACTATGTTTTGAACCATCCCTGTGTCACTAGTTATAGATTCCGATGCATCACTCCAGGTTTACTGTATCCCTTGGACTTTCTTATTGACGATGAAACACAGAAATTGCATCGAAAATAAATCCAAAAGGCATAATGCCGACTTAAGTACAAGAAGACTGACTCTTCTTACTGACTATGTTTTTGAACCATTCCTGTGACACTAGTTATAGATTCTGATGCTTCACTTCAGGTTTACTGTATCCCTTTGACCTTCTTATTGACGATGAAACACAGGAATTGCATTGGAATTAAATACAGAAGGCACAATGCCGACTTAAGTACAAGAAGACTGACTCTACTTACCGACTATGCTTTGAACCATTCCTGTGACACTGGTTACAGATACCGATGCTTCACTGCAGGTTTACTGTATCCCTCTGACCTTCTTATTGACGATGAATCACAGAAATTGCATAGGAATCAAATACAAAGGGCACAATGCCGAATTATGTACAAGAACACTGACACTTCTTACTGTCTATGATTTGAACCATTCCTGTGACACTAGTTATTGATTCCGATGCTTCACTCCAGGTTTACTGTATCCCTCTGAGCTTCTTATTGACGATAAATCACAGAAATTGCATCGGAATCAAATCCAAAGGGGACAGTGCCGAATTAAGTACAAGAAGACTGACTCTTCTTACTGACTATGTTTTGATTCATTCCTGTGACACTAGTTATAGATTCTGATGCTTCACTCCAGGTTTACTGTATCCCTTGGACCTTTTTATTGACGATGAAACACAGAAATTGCATCGGAATTAAATACAAAAGGCACAATGCCGACTTAAGTACAAGAAGACTGAATCTTCTTACTGACTATGGTTTGAACCATTCCTGTGACACTAGATATAGATTCCTATGCTTCACTCCCGGTTTACTGTATCCCTTGGACCTTCGTATTGAGGATGACACACAAAAATGGCATCGGAATGAAATACAAAAGGCACAATGCCGACTTAAGTACAAGAAGACTTACTCTTCTTACTGACTATGTTTCGAACCATTCCTGTGACACTAGTTATAGATTCCGATGCTTCACTCCAGGTTTACTGTATCCCTTGGACCTCCTTATTGACAATGAAACACAGAAATTGCATCGGAATTAAATACAAAAGGCACAATGCCGACTTAAGTACAAGAAGACTGACTCTTCTTACTGACTATGTTTTTAACCATCCCTGTGTCACTAGTTATAGATTCCGATGCATCACTCCAGGTTTACTGTATCCCTTGGACTTTCTTATTGACGATGAAACACAGAAATTGCATCGGAAATAAATACAAAAGGCACAATGCAGACTTAAGTACAAGAAGACTGACTCTTCTTACTGACTATGATTTGAACCATTCCTGTGACACTAGTTATAGATTCTGATGCTTCACTTCAGGTGTACTGTATCCCTTTGACCTTCTTATTGACGATGAATCACAGGAATTGCATTGGAATTAAAGACAGAAGGCACAATGCAGACTTAAGTACAAGGAGACTGACTCTTCTTACCGACTATGTATTGAACCATTCCTGTGACACTAGTTACAGATTCCGATGCTTCACTGCAGGTTTACTGTATCCCTCTGACCTTCTTATTGACGGTGAATCACAGAAATTGCATCGTAATCAAATCCAAAGGGCACAGTGCCGAATTATGTACAAGAAGACTGACACTTCTTACTGTCTATGATTTGAACCATTCCTGTGACATTAGTTATTGATTCCGATGCTTAACTCCAGGTTTACTGTATCCTCCTGAGCTTGTTATTGACGATAAATCACAGAAATTGCATCGGAATCAAATCCAAAGGGCACAGTGCCGAATTAAGTACAAGAAGACTGACTCTACTTACTGACTATGTTTTGATTCATTCCTGTGACACTAGTTATAGATTCTGATGCTTCACTCCAGGTTTACTGTATCCCTTGGACCTTCTTATTGACGATGAAACACAGAAATTGCATCGGAATTAAATACAAAAGGCACAATGCCGACTTAAGTACAAGAAGACTGAATCTTCTTACTGACTATGTTTTGAACCATTCCTGTGACACTAGATATAGATTCCGATGCTTCACTCCCGGTTTGCTGTATCCCTTGCACCTTCGTATTGAGGATGAAACACAAAAATGGCATCGGAATGAAATACAAATGGCACAATGCCGACTTAAGTACAAGAAGACTTACTCTTCTTACTGATTATGTTTTGAACCATTTCTGTAACACTAGTTATAGATTCCGGTGCTTCAGGTTTACTGTATCCCTTGGACCTTCTTATTGACGATGAAACATAGAAATTGCATCGGAAATAAATACAAAAGGCACAATGCCGACTTAAGTACAAGAATACTGACTCTTCTTACTGTCTAAGATTTGAACCGTCCCTGTGTCACCAGTTACAGATTCCGATGCATCACTCCAAGTTTACTGTATCCCTTGGACCTTCTTATTGACGATGAAACACAGAAATTGCATCGGAAATAAATACAAAAGGCACAATGCCGACTTAGGTACAAGGAAACTGACTCTTCTTACTGACTATGTTTTGAACCATTCCTGTGACACTAGTTATAGATTCTGATGCTTCACTTCAGATTTACTGTATCCCTTTGACCTTCTTATTGGCGATGAAACATAGAAATTGCATCGGAATTAAATACAAAAGGCACAATGCCGACTTAAGTACAAGAAGACTGACTCTTCTTACTGACTATGATTTGAACCATTTCTGTGACAGTAGTTATAGGTTCCGATGCTTCAATTCAGATTTACTGTATCCATCTGACCTACCTATTGACGATGAAACACAGAAATTCCATCGGAATCAAATAGAAAAGGCACAATGCCGACTTAAGTACAAGAAGACTGACCCTTCTTACTGACTATGTTTTGAACCATTCCTGTGACACTAGTTATAGCTTCCGATGATTCACTTCAGGTGTACTGTATCCCTTGGACTTTCTTAATGACGATGAAGCAGAGAAATTGCATCGGCATTAAATTGAAAAGGCACAATGCCTACTTAAGTACAAGAAAACTGACTCTTCCTGCTGTCTATGTTTTGAACCATTCCTGTGACACTAGTTATAGATTCTGGTGCTTCACTACAGGTTTACTGTATCCCTCTGACCTACCTATTGACGATGAAACACAGAAATTGCATCGGAATTATATACAAAAGGCACAATGCCGACTCAAGTACAAGAGGACTGACTCTTCTAACTGACTATGTTTTGTACCATTCCTGTAACACTAGTTATAGATTCCGGTGCTTCACTTCAGGTTTATTGTATCCCTTGGACCTTCACATTGACGATGAAACATAGAAATGGCATCGGAATTAAATACAAAAGGCACAATGCCGACTTAAGTACAAGAATACTGACTCTTCTTACTGTCTATGTTTTGAACCATCCCTGTGTCACTAGTTATAGATTCCGATGCATCACTCCAGGTTTACTGTATCCCTTGGACCTTCTTATTGACGATGAAACACAGAAATTGCATCGGAAATAAGTACAAAAGGCACAATGCCTACTTAAGTACAAGAAAACTGACTCTTCCTACAGTCTATGTTTTGAACCATTCCTGTGACACTAGTTATAGATTCCGGTGCTTCACTACAGGTTTAATGTATCCCTCTGACCTTCTTATTGACGATGAAACACAGAAATTGCATCGGAATTAAATAAAAAGGCACAATGCTGACTTAATTACAACAAGACTGACTCTTCCAACTGTCTATATTTTGTACCATTCCTGTGACACTAGTTATAGATTCCGATGCTTCACTTCAGGTTTACTGTATCCCTTGGACCTTCTTATTGACGATGAAACACAGAAATTGCATCGGAATTAATTACAAAGGGCACAATGCCGACTTAAGTACAAGAAGACTGACTGTTCTTACTGACTATGTTTTGAACCATTCCTGTGACACTAGTTATAGATTTCGGTGCTTCACTTCAGTTTAACTGTATCCCTTGGAACTTCTTATGGACGATGAAACACAGAAATTGCATCGGAATTAAATACAAAAGGCACAATGCCGACTTAAGTACAAGAATACTGACTCTTCTTACTGTCTATGTTTTGAACCATCCCTGTGACGCTAGTTATAGATTCCGATGCATCACTCCAGGTTTACTGTATCCCTTGGACCTTCTTATTGACGATGAAACAGAGAAATTGCATCGGAATTAAATACAAAAGGCACAATGCCGACTTAAGTACAAGAAGACTGAATCTTCTTACTGACTATGTTTTGAACCATTCCTGTGACACTAGATATAGATTCCGATGTTTCACTCCCGGTTTACTGTATCCCTTGGACCTCCTTATTGACAATGAAACACAGAAATTGCATCGGAATTAAATACAAAAGGCACAATGCCGACTTAAGTACAAGAAGACTGACTCTTCTTACTGACTATGTTTTGAACCATCCCTGTGTCACTAGTTATAGATTCCGATGCATCACTCCAGGTTTACTGTATCCCTTGGACTTTCTTATTGACGATGAAACCCAGAAATTGCATCGGAAATAAATACAAAAGGCATAATGCCGACTTAAGTACAAGAAGACTGACTCTTCTTACTGACTATGTTTTTGAACCATTCCTGTGACACTAGTTATAGATTCCGATGCATCACTCCAGGTTTACTGTATCCCTCTGACCTTCTTATTGACGATGAATCACAGAAATTGCATCGGAATCAAATACAAAGGGCACAATGCCGAATTATGTACAAGAACACTGACACTTCTTACTGTCTATGATTTGAACCATTCCTGTGACACTAGTTATTGATTCCGATGCTTCACTCCAGGTTTACTGTATCCCTCTGAGCTTCTTATTGACGATAAATCACAGAAATTGCATCGGAATCAAATCCAAAGGGGACAGTGCCGAATTAAGTACAAGAAGACTGACTCTTCTTACTGACTATGTTTTGATTCATTCCTGTGACACTAGTTATAGATTCTGATGCTTCACTCCAGGTTTACTGTATCCCTTGGACCTTTTTATTGACGATGAAACACAGAAATTGCATCGGAATTAAATACAAAAGGCACAATGCCGACTTAAGTACAAGAAGACTGAATCTTCTTACTGACTATGGTTTGAACCATTCCTGTGACACTAGATATAGATTCCTATGCTTCACTCCCGGTTTACTGTATCCCTTGGACCTTCGTATTGAGGATGACACACAAAAATGGCATCGGAATGAAATACAAAAGGCACAATGCCGACTTAAGTACAAGAAGACTTACTCTTCTTACTGACTATGTTTCGAACCATTCCTGTGACACTAGTTATAGATTCCGATGCTTCACTCCAGGTTTACTGTATCCCTTGGACCTCCTTATTGACAATGAAACACAGAAATTGCATCGGAATTAAATACAAAAGGCACAATGCCGCCTTAAGTACAAGAAGACTGACTCTTCTTACTGACTATGTTTTGAACCATCCCTGTGTCACTAGTTATAGATTCCGATGCATCACTCCAGGTTTACTGTATCCCTTGGACTTTCTTATTGACGATGAAACACAGAAATTGCATCGGAAATAAATACAAAAGGCACAATGCAGACTTAAGTACAAGAAGACTGACTCTCCTTACTGACTATGATTTGAACCATTCCTGTGACACTAGTTATAGATTCTGATGCTTCACTTCAGGTGTACTGTATCCCTTTGACCTTCTTATTGACGATGAATCACAGGAATTGCATTGGAATTAAATACAGAAGGCACAATGCAGACTTAAGTACAAGAAGACTGACTCTTCTTACCGACTATGTATTGAACCATTCCTGTGACACTAGTTACAGATTCCGATGCTTCACTGCAGGTTTACTGTATCCCTCTGACCTTCTTATTGATGGTGAATCACAGAAATTGCATCGTAATCAAATCCAAAGGGCACAGTGCCGAATTATGTACAAGAAGACTGACACTTCTTACTGTCTATGATTTGAACCATTCCTGTGACATTAGTTATTGATTCCGATGCTTCACTCCAGGTTTACTGTATCCTCCTGAGCTTGTTATAGACGATAAATCACAGAAATTGCATCGGAATCAAATCCAAAGGGCACAGTGCCGAATTAAGTACAAGAAGACTGACTCTACTTACTGACTATGTTTTGATTCATTCCTGTGACACTAGTTATAGATTCTGATGCTTCACTCCAGGTTTACTGTATCCCTTGGACCTTCTTATTGACGATGAAACACAGAAATTGCATCGGAATTAAATACAAAAGGCACAATGCCGACTTAAGTACAAGAAGACTGAATCTTCTTACTGACTATGTTTTGAACCATTCCTGTGACACTAGATGTAGATTCCGATGCTTCACTCACGGTTTGCTGTATCCCTTGCACCTTCGTATTGAGGATGAAACACAAAAATGGCATCGGAATGAAATACAAATGGCACAATGCCGACATAAGTACAAGAAAACTTACTCTTCTTACTGACTATGTTTCGAACCATTCCTGTGACACTAGTTATAGATTCCGATGCTTCACTGCAGGTTTACTGTATCCCTTGGACCTCCTTGTTGACAATGAAACACAGAAATTGCATCGGAATTAAATACAAAAGGCACAATGCCGACTTAAGTACAAGAAGACTGACTGTTCTTACTGACTATGTTTTGAACCATTCCTGTGACACTAGTTATAGATTTCGGTGCTTCACTTCAGTTTTACTGTATCCCTTGGACCTCCTTATTGACAATGAAACACAGAAATTGCATCGGAACTAAATACAAAAGGCACAATGCCGACTTAAGTACAAGAAGACTTACTCTTCTTACTGATTATGTTTTGAACCATTTCTGTAACACTAGTTATAGATTCCGGTGCTTCAGGTTTACTGTATCCCTTGGACCTTCATATTGACGATGAAACATAGAAATTGCATCGGAAATAAATACAAAAGGCACAATGCCGACTTAAGTACAAGAATACTGACTCTTCTTACTGTCTAAGATTTGAACCGTCCCTGTGTCACCAGTTACAGATTCCGATGCATCACTCCAGGTTTACTGTATCCCTTGGACCTTCTTATTGACGATGAAACACAGAAATTGCATCGGAAATAAATACAAAAGGCACAATGCCGACTTAGGTACAAGAAAACTGACTCTTCTTACTGACTATGTTTTGAACCATTCCTGTGACATTAGTTATAGATTCTGATGCTTCACTTCAGATTTACTGTATCCCCTTGACCTTCTTATTGACGATGAAACATAGAAATTGGATCGGAATTAAATACAAAATGCACAATGCCGACTTAAGTACAAGAAGACTGACTCTTCTTACTGACTATGATTTGAACCATTCCTGTGACAGTAGTTATAGGTTCCGATGCTTCACTTCAGATTTACTGTATCCATCTGACCTACCTATTGACGATGAAACACAGAAATTCCATCGGAATCAAATAGAAAAGGCACAATGCCGACTTAAGTACAAGAAGACTGACCCTTCTTACTGACTATGATTTGAACCATTCCTGTGACACTAGTTATAGCTTCCGATGATTCACTTCAGGTGTACTGTATCCCTTGGACTTTCTTAATGACGATGAAGCACAGAAATTGCATCGGAATTAAATAGAAAAGGCACAATGCCTACTTAAGTACAAGAAAACTGACTCTTCCTGCTGTCTATGTTTTGAACCATTCCTGTGACACTAGTTATAGATTCTTGTGCTTCACTATAGGTTTACTGTATCCCTCTGACCTACCTATTGACGATGAAACACAGAAATTGCATCGGAATTATATACAAAAGGCACAATGCCGACTTAAGTACAAGAGGACTGACTCTTCTAACTGACTATGTTTTGAACCATTCCTGTAACACTAGTTATAGATTCCGGTGCTTCACTTCAGGTTTACTGTATCCCTTGGACCTTCATATTGACGATGAAACATAGAAATGGCATCGGAATTAAATACAAAAGGCACAATGCCGACTTAAGTACAAGAATACTGACTCTTCTTACTGTCTTTGTTTTGAACCATCCCTGTGTCACTAGTTATTGATTCCGATGCATCACTCCAGGTTTACTGTATCCCTTGGACCTTCTTATTGACGATGAAACACAGAAATTGCATCGGAAATAAGTACAAAAGGCACAATGCCTACTTAAGTACAGGAAAACTGACTCTTCCTACTGTCTATGTTTTGAACCATTCCTGTGACACTAGTTATAGATTCCGGTGCTTCACTACTGGTTAAATGTATCCCTCTGACCTTCTTATTGACGATGAAACACAGAAATTGCATCGGAATTAAATAAAAAGGCACAATGCTGACTTAATTACAACAAGACTGACTCTTCCTACTGTCTATATTTTGTACCATTCCTGTGACACTAGTTATAGATTCCGATGCTGCACTTCAGGTTTACTGTATCCCTTGGACCTTCTTATTGACGATGAAACACAGAAATTGCATCGGAATTAATTACAAAAGGCACAATGCCGACTTAAGTACAAGAAGACTGACTGTTGTTACTGACTATGTTTTGAACCATTCCTGTGACACTAGTTATAGATTTCGGTGCTTCACTTCAGTTTAACTGTATCCCTTGGACCTTCTTATTGACGATGAAGCACAGAAATTGCATCGGAATTAAATTCAAAAGGCACAATGCCGACTTAAGTACAAGAAGACTGAATCTTCTTACTGACTATGTTTTGAAACATTACTGTGACACTAGATATAGATTCCGATGTTTCACTCCCGGTTTACTGTATCCCTTGGACCTTCGTATTGAGGATGAAACACAAAAATGGCATCGGAATGAAATACAAAAGGCACAATGCCGACTTAAGTACAAGATGACTTACTCTTCTTACTGACTATGTTTCTAACCATTCCTGTGACACTAGTTATAGATTCCGATGCTTCACTCCAGGTTTACTGTATCCCTTGGACCTCCTTATTGACAATGAAACACAGAAATTGCATCGGAATTAAATACAAAAGGCACAATGCTGACTTAAGTACAAGAAGACTGACTCTTCTTACTGACTATGTTTTGAACCATCCCTGTGTCACTAGTTATAGATTCCGATGCATCACTCCAGGTTCACTGTATCCCTTGGACTTTCTTATTGACGATGAAACACAGAAATTGCATCGGAAATAAATACAAAAAGCACAACGCCGACTTAAGGACAAGAAGACTGACTCCTCTTACTGACTATGTTATTGAACCATTCCTGTGACACTAGTTATAGATTCTGATGCTTCACTTCAGGTTTACTGTATCCCTTTGACCTTCTTATTGACGATGAAACAAAGGAATTGCATTGGAATTAAATACAGAAGGCACAATGCCGACTTAAGTACAAGAAGATTGACTCTACTTACCGACTATGTTTTGAACCATTCCTGTGACACTGGTTACAGATACCGATGCTTCACTGCAGGTTTACTGTATCCCTCTGACCATCTTATTGACGATGAATCACAGAAACTGCATCGGAATCAAATCCAAAGGGCACAGTGCCGAATTATGTACAAGAACACTGACACTTCTTACTGTCTATGATTTGAACCATTCCTGTGACACTAGTTATTGATTCCGATGCTTTACTCCAGGTTTACTGTATCCCTCTGAGCTTCTTATTGACGATAAATCACAGAAATTGCATCGGAATCAAATCCAAAGGGCACAGTGCCGAATTAAGTACAAGAAGACTGCCTCTTCTTACTGACTATGTTTTGATTCATTCCTGTGACACTAGGTATAGATTCTGATGCTTCACTCCAGGTTTACTGTATCCCTTGGACCTTCTTATTGACGAAGAAACACAGAAATTGCATCGGAATTAAATACAATAGGCACAATGCCGACTTAAGTACAAGAAGACTGAATCTTCTTACTGACTATGTTTTGAACCATTCCTGTGACACTAGATATAGATTCCTATGCTTCACTCCCGGTTTACTGTATCCCTTGGACCTTCGTATTGAGGATGACACACAAAAATGGCATCGGAATGAAATACAAAAGGCACAATGCCGACTTAAGTACAAGAAGACTTACTCTTCTTACTGACTATGTTTCGAACCATTCCTGTGACACTAGTTATAGATTCCGATGCTTCACTCCAGGTTTACTGTATCCCTTGGACCTCCTTATTGACAATGAAACACAGAAATTGCATCGGAATTAAATACAAAAGGCACAATGCCGACTTAAGTACAAGAAGACTGACTCTTCTTACTGACTATGTTTTGAACCATCCCTGTGTCACTAGTTATAGATTCCGATGCATCACTCCAGGTTTACTGTATCCCTTGGACTTTCTTATTGACGATGAAACACAGAAATTGCATCGGAAATAAATACAAAAGGCACAATGCAGACTTAAGTACAAGAAGACTGACTCTTCTTACTGACTATGATTTGAACCATTCCTGTGACACTAGTTATAGATTCTGATGCTTCACTTCAGGTGTACTGTATCCCTTTGACCTTCTTATTGACGATGAACCACAGGAATTGCATTGGAATTAAATACAGAAGGCACAATGCCGACTTAAGTACAAGAAGACTGACTCTTCTTACCGACTATGTTTTGAACCATTCCTGTGACAATAGTTACAGATTCCGATGCTTGACTGCAGGTTTACTGTATCCCTCTGACCTTCTTATTGACGATGAATCACAGAAATTGCATCGGAATCAAATCCAAAGGGCACAGTGCCGAATTATGTACAAGATGACTGACACTTCTTACTGTCTATGATTTGAACCATTCCTGTGACACTAGTTATTGATTCCGATGCTTCACTCCAGGTTTACTGTATCCCCCTGAGCTTGTTATTGACGATAAATCACAGAAATTGCATCGGAATCAAATCCAAAGGGCACAGTGGAGAATTAAGTACAAGAAGACTGGCTCTTCTTACTGACTATGTATGATTCATTCCTGTGACACTAGTTATAGATTCTGATGCTTCACTCCAGGTTTACTGTATCCCTTGGACCTTCTTATTGACGATGAAACACAGACGTTGCATCGGAATTAAATACAAAAGGCACAATGCCGACTTAAGTACAAGAAGACTGAATCTTCTTACTGAGTATGTTTTGAACCATTCCTGTGACACTAGGTATAGATTCCGATGCTTCACTCCCGGTTTACTGTATCCCTTGCACATTCGTATTGAGGATGAAACACAAAAATGGCTTCGGAATGAAATACAAATGGCACAATGCCGACTTAAGTACAAGAAAACTTACTCTTCTTACTGACTATGTTTCGAACCATTCCTGTGACACTAGCTATAGATTCCGATGCTTCACTCCAGGTTTACTGTATCCCTTGGACCTCCTTATTGACAATGAAGCACAGAAATTGCATCGGAATTAAATACAAAAATGCACAATGCCGACTTAAGTACAAGAAGACTGACTCTTCTTACTGACTATGTTTTGAACCATTTCTGTAAGACTAGTTATAGATTCCGGTGCTTCAGGTTTACTGTATCCCTTGGACCTTCATATTGACGATGAAACATAGAAATTGCATCGGAAATAAATACAAAAGGCACAATGCCGACTTAAGTACAAGAAGACTGACTCTTCTTACCGACTATGCTTTGAACCATTCCTGTGGACAATAGTTACAGATCCGATGCTTGACTGCAGGTTTACTGTATCCCTCTGACATTCTTATTGACGATGAATCACAGAAATTGCATCGGAATCAAATCCAAAGGGCACAGTGCCGAATTATGTACAAGATGACTGACACTTCTTACTGACTATGTTTTGAAACATTCCTGTGGACACTAGATATAGATTCCTATGCTTCACTCCCGGTTTACTGTATCCCTTGGACCTTCGTATTGAGGATGAAACACAAAAATGGCATCGGAATGAAATACAAAAGGCAACAATGCCGACTTAAGTACAAGATGACTTACTCTTCTTACTGACTATGTTTCTAACCATTCCTGTGGACACTAGTTATAGATTCCGATGCTTCACTCCAGGTTTTACTGTATCCCTTGGACCTCCTTATTGACAATGAAACACAGAAATTGCATCGGAATTAAATACAAAAGGCACAATGCTGACTTAAGTACAAGAAGACTGACTCTTCTTACTGACTATGTTTTGAACCATCCCTGTGTCACTAGTTATGAGATTCCGATGCATCACTCCAGGTTCACTGTATCCCTTGGACTTTCTTATTGACGATGAAATACAGAAATTGCATCGGAAAATAAAATACAAAAAGCACAATGCCGACTTAAGTACAAGAAGACTGACTCTTCTTACTGACTATGTTATTGAACCATTCCTGTGATCACTAGTTATAGATTCTGATGCTTCACTTCAGGGTTTACTGTATCCCTTTGACCTTCTTAATAACAAAGGAATTGCATTGGAATTAAATACAGAAGGCACAATGCCGACTTAAGTACAAGAAGATTGACTCTACTTACCGACTATGTTTTGAACCATTCCTGTGACACTGGTTACAGATACCGATGCTTCACTGCAGGTTTACTGTATCCCTCTGACCTTCTTATTGACGATGAATCACAGAAACTGCATCGGAATCAAATCCAAAGGGCACAGTGCCGAATTATGTACAAGAACACTGACACTTCTTACTGTCTATGATTTGAACCATTCCTGTGACGCTAGTTATTGATTCCGATGCTTCACTCCAGGTTTACTGTATCCCTCTGAGCTTCTTATTGACGATAAATCACAGAAATTGCATCGGAATCAAATCCAAAAGGGCACAGTGCCGAAGTAAGTACAAGAAGACTGTCTCTTCTTACTGACTATGTTTTGATTCATTCCTGTGACACTAGGTATAGATTCTGATGCTTCACTCCAGGTTTACTGTATCCCTTGGACCTTCTTATTGACGAAGAAACACAGAAATTGCATCGGAATTAAATACAATAGGCACAATGCCGACTTAAGTACAAGAAGACTGAATCTTCTTACTGACTATGTTTTGAACCATTCCTGTGACACTAGATATAGATTCCTATGCTTCACTCCCGGTTTACTGTATCCCTTGGACCTTCGTATTGAGGATGACACACAAAAATGGCATCGGAATGAAATACAAAAGGCACAATGCCGACTTAAGTACAAGAAGACTTACTCTTCTTACTGACTATGTTTCGAACCATTCCTGTGACACTAGTTATAGATTCCGATGCTTCACTCCAGGTGTACTGTATCCCTTGGACCTCCTTATTGACAATGAAACACAGAAATTGCATCGGAATTAAATACAAAAGGGCACAATGCCGACTTAAGTACAAGAAGACTGACTCTTCTTACTGACTATGTTTTGAACCATCCCTGTGTCACTAGTTATAGATTCCGATGCATCACTCCAGGTTTACTGTATCCCTTGGACTTTCTTATTGACGATGAAACACAGAAATTGCATCGGAAATAAATACAAAAGGCACAATGCAGACTTAAGTACAAGAAGACTGACTCTTCTTACTGACTATGATTTGAACCATTCCTGTGACACTAGTTATAGATTCTGATGCTTCACTTCAGGTGTACTGTATCCCTTTGACCTTCTTGTTGACGATGAACCACAGGAATTGCATTGGAATTAAATACAGAAGGCACAATGCCGACTTAAGTACAAGAAGACTGACTCTTCTTACCGACTATGTTTTGAACCATTCCTGTGACAATAGTTACAGATTCCGATGCTTGACTGCAGGTTTACTGTATCCCTCTGACCTTCTTATTGACGATGAATCACAGAAATTGCATCGGAATCAAATCCAAAGGGCACAGTGCCGAATTATGTACAAGATGACTGACACTTCTTACTGTCTATGATTTGAACCATTCCTGTGACACTAGTTATTGATTCCGATGCTTCACTCCAGGTTTACTGTATCCCCCTGAGCTTGTTATTGACGATAAATCACAGAAATTGCATCGGAATCAAATCCAAAGGGCACAGTGGAGAATTAAGTACAAGAAGACTGGCTCTTCTTACTGACTATGTATGATTCATTCCTGTGACACTAGTTATAGATTCTGATGCTTCACTCCAGGTTTACTGTATCCCTTGGACCTTCTTATTGACGATGAAACACAGAAGTTGCATCGGAATTAAATACAAAAGGCACAATGCCGACTTAAGTACAAGAAGACTGAATCTTCTTACTGACTATGTTTTGAACCATTCCTGTGACACTAGGTATAGATTCCGATGCTTCACGTCCCGGTTTAACTGTATCCCTTGCACATTCGTATTGAGGATGAAACACAAAAATGGCTTCGGAATGAAATACAAATGGCACAATGCCGACTTAAGTACAAGAAAACTTACTCTTCTTACTGACTATGTTTCGAACCATTCCTGTGACACTAGCTATAGATTCCGATGCTTCACTCCAGGTTTACTGTATCCCTTGGACCTCCTTATTGACAATGAAGCACAGAAATTGCATCGGAATTAAATACAAAATGCACAATGCCGACTTAAGTACAAGAAGACTGACTCTTCTTACTGACTATGTTTTGAACCATTTCTGTAAGACTAGTTATAGATTCCGGTGCTTCAGGTTTACTGTATCCCCTTGGACCTTCATATTGACGATGAAACATAGAAATTGCATCGGAAATAAATACAAAAGGCACAATGCCGACTTAAGTACAAGAAGACTGACTCTTCTTACTGACTATGCTTTGAACCATTCCTGTGACACTAGTTATAGATTCTGATGCTTCACTTCAGGTTTACTGTATCCCTTGGACCTCCTTATTGACAATGAAACACAATAATTGCATCGGAATTAAATACAAAAGGCACAATGCCGACTTAAGTACAAGAAGACTGACTCTTCTTACTGACTATATTTTGAACCATTCCTGTGACACTAGTTATAGATTCCGATGTTTCACTCCCGGTTTACTGTATCCCTTGGACCTTCGTATTGAGGATGAAACACAAAAATGGCATCGGAATGAAATACAAAAGGCACAATGCCGACTTAAGTACAAGATGACTTACTCTTCTTACTGACTATGTTTCTAACCATTCCTGTGACACCTAGTTATAGATTCCGATGCTTCACTCCAGGTTTACTGTATCCCTTGGACCTCCTTATTGACAATGAAACACAGAAATTGCATCGGAATTAAATACAAAAGGCACAATGCTGACTTAAGTACAAGAAGACTGACTCTTCTTACTGACTATGTTTTGAACCATCCCTGTGTCACTAGTTATAGATTCCGATGCATCACTCCAGGTTCACTGTATCCCTTGGACTTTCTTATTGACGATGAAACACAGAAATTGCATCGGAAATAAATACAAAAAGCACAATGCCGACTTAAGTACAAGAAGACTGACTCTTCTTACTGACTATGTTATTGAACCATTCCTGTGACACTAGTTATAGATTCTGATGCTTCACTTCAGGTTTACTGTATCCCTTTGACCTTCTTATTGACGATGAAACAAAGGAATTGCATTGGAATTAAATACAGAAGGCACAATGCCGACTTAAGTACAAGAAGATTGACTCTACTTACCGACTATGTTTTGAACCATTCCTGTGACACTGGTTACAGATACCGATGCTTCACTGCAGGTTTACTGTATCCCTCTGACCTTCTTATTGACGATGAATCACAGAAACTGCATCGGAATCAAATCCAAAGGGCACAGTGCCGAATTATGTACAAGAACACTGACACTTCTTACTGTCTATGATTTGAACCATTCCTGTGACGCTAGTTATTGATTCCGATGCTTCACTCCAGGTTTACTGTATCCCTCTGAGCTTCTTATTGACGATAAATCACAGAAATTGCATCGGAATCAAATCCAAAGGGCACAGTGCCGAATTAAGTACAAGAAGACTGCCTCTTCTTACTGACTATGTTTTGATTCATTCCTGTGACACTAGGTATAGATTCTGATGCTTCACTCCAGGTTTACTGTATCCCTTGGACCTTCTTATTGACGAAGAAACACAGAAATTGCATCGGAATTAAATACAATAGGCACAATGCCGACTTAAGTACAAGAAGACTGAATCTTCTTACTGACTATGTTTGAACCATTCCTGTGACACTAGATATAGATTCCTATGCTTCACTCCCGGTTTACTGTATCCCTTGGACCTTCGTATTGAGGATGACACACAAAAATGGCATCGGAATGAAATACAAAAGGCACAATGCCGACTTAAGTACAAGAAGACTTACTCTTCTTACTGACTATGTTTCGAACCATTCCTGTGACACTAGTTATAGATTCCGATGCTTCACTCCAGGTTTACTGTATCCCTTGGACCTCCTTATTGACAATGAAACACAGAAATTGCATCGGAATTAAATACAAAAGGCACAATGCCGACTTAAGTACAAGAAGACTGACTCTTCTTACTGACTATGTTTTGAACCATCCCTGTGTCACTAGTTATAGATTCCGATGCATCACTCCAGGTTTACTGTATCCCTTGGACTTTCTTATTGACGATGAAACACAGAAATTGCTTAGGAAATAAATACAAAAGGCACAATGCAGACTTAAGTACAAGAAGACTGACTCTTCTTACTGACTATGATTTGAACCATTCCTGTGACACTAGTTATAGATTCTGATGCTTCACTTCAGGTGTACTGTATCCCTTTGACCTTCTTATTGACGATGAACCACAGGAATTGCATTGGAATTAAATACAGAAGGCACAATGCCGACTTAAGTACAAGAAGACTGACTCTTCTTACCGACTATGTTTTGAACCATTCCTGTGACAATAGTTACAGATTCCGATGCTTGACTGCAGGTTTACTGTATCCCTCTGACCTTCTTATTGACGATGAATCACAGAAATTGCATCGGAATCAAATCCAAAGGGCACAGTGCCGAATTATGTACAAGATGACTGACACTTCTTACTGTCTATGATTTGAACCATTCCTGTGACACTAGTTATTGATTCCGATGCTTCACTCCAGGTTTACTGTATCCCCCTGAGCTTGTTATTGACGATAAATCACAGAAATTGCATCGGAATCAAATCCAAAGGGCACAGTGGAGAAATTAAGTACAAGAAGACTGGCTCTTCTTACTGACTATGTATGATTCATTCCTGTGACACTAGTTATAGATTCTGATGCTTCACTCCAGGTTTACTGTATCCCTTGGACCTTCTTATTGACGATGAAACACAGAAGTTGCATCGGAATTAAATACAAAAGGCACAATGCCGACTTAAGTACAAGAAGACTGAATCTTCTTACTGACTATGTTTTGAACCATTCCTGTGACACTAGGTATAGATTCCGATGCTTCACTCCCGGTTTACTGTATCCCTTGCACATTCGTATTGAGGATGAAACACAAAAATGGCTTCGGAATGAAATACAAATGGCACAATGCCGACTTAAGTACAAGAAAACTTACTCTTCTTACTGACTATGTTTCGAACCATTCCTGTGACACTAGCTATAGATTCCGATGCTTCACTCCAGGTTTACTGTATCCCCTTGGACCTCCTTATTGACAATGAAGCACAGAAATTGCATCGGAATTAAATACAAAATGCACAATGCCGACTTAAGTACAAGAAGACTGACTCTTCTTACTGACTATGTTTTGAACCATTTCTGTAAGACTAGTTATAGATTCCGGTGCTTCAGGTTTACTGTATCCCTTGGACCTTCATATTGACGATGAAACATAGAAATTGCATCGGAAATAAATACAAAAGGCACAATGCCGACTTAAGTACAAGAAGACTGACTCTTCTTACTGACTATGCTTTGAACCATTCCTGTGACACTAGTTATAGATTCTGATGCTTCACTTCAGGTTTACTGTATCCCTTGGACCTCCTTATTGACAATGAAACACAATAATTGCATCGGAATTAAATACAAAAGGCACAATGCCGACTTAAGTACAAGAAGACTGACTCTTCTTACTGACTATATTTTGAACCATTCCTGTGACACTAGTTATAGATTCCGTTGCTACACTTGAGGTTTACTGTATCCCTCTGACCTTCTTATTGACGACGAAACACAGAAATTGTATCGGAATTAAATACAAAAGGCACAATGCCGAATTAAGTAGAAGAAGACTGGCACTTATTACTGTCTATGTTTTGAACCATTCATGTGAAACTAGTTATAGATTCCTATGCTTCACTGCATGTTTACTGTATTTCTTGGACCTTCTTATTGACGATGAAACACAGAAATTGCATCGGAATTAAATACAAAATGCACAATGCCGACTGAAGTACAAGAAGACTGACTCTTCTTACTGACTATGTTTTGATTCATTCCTGTGACACTGGTTATAGATTCTGATGCTTCACTCCAGGTTTACTGTATCCCTTGGACCTTCTTATTGACGATGAAACACAGAAATTGCATGGGAATTAAATAAAAAAAACACAATGCTGACTTAATTACAACAAGACTGACTCTTCCTACTGTCTATGTTTTGTACCATTCCTGTGACACTAGTTATAGATTCCGATGCTTCACTTCAGGTTTACTGTATCCCTTGGACCTTCTTATTGACGATGAAACACAGAAATTGCGTCGGAATTAATTACAAAAGGCACAATGCCGACTTAAGTACAAGAAGACTGACTATTCTTACTGACTATGTTTTGAACCATTCCTGTGACACTAGTTATAGATTTCGGTGCTACACTTCAGCTTTACTGTATCCCTTGGAACTTCTTATTGACGATGACTCACAGAAATTGAATCGGAATTAAATACAAAAGGCACAATGCCGACTTAAGTAAAAGAATACTGACTCTTCTTACTGTCTATGTTTTGAACCATCCCTGTGACACTTGTTATAGATTCCGATGCTTCACTCCAAGTTTACTGTATCCCTTGGACCGTCTTATTGACGATGAAACACAGAAATTGCATCGGAATTAAATACAAAAGGCACAATGCCGACTTAAGTACAAGAAGACTGATCCTTCCCAGTGTCTATGTTTTGAACCATTCCTGTGACACTAGTTAAAGATTCCAATGCTTCACTTCAGGTCAACTGTATCCCTCTGACCTTCGTAATGACGATGAAACACAGAAATTGCATCGGAATTAAATACAAAAGGCACAATGCCGACTTAAATACAAGTAGACTGACTCTTCCTACTGTCTATGTTGAACCATTCCTGTGACACTAGTTATAGATTCCGATGCCTCACTCCAGGTTTACTGTATCCCTTGGACCTTCTTATTGACGTTGAAACACAGAAATTGCCTCGGAATTAATCAAAAAACACAATGCCGAATTAAGTACAAGAAGACTGACTCATCTTAGTGTCTATGCTTTGAACCATTCCTTTGACACTAGTTACAGATTCCGATGCTTCACTTGAGGTTTACTGTATCCCTCTGACCTTCTTATTGACGATGAAACACAGAAATTGCATCGGAAATCAATACAAAAGGCATAATGCAGACTTAAATACAAGAACACTGTATCTTCTTACTGACTATGCTTTGAACCATTCCTGTGACACTAGTTTTAGATTCCGATGCTTCACTTCAGGTTTACTGTATCCCTCTGACCTTCTTATCGACGATGAAACACAGAAATTGGATCGGAATTAAATACAAAAGGCACAATGCCGACTTAAGTACAAGAAGACTGACTCTTCCTACTGTCTATGTTTGAACCATTCCTGTGACACTAGTTATAGATTCCGATGCTTCACTCCCGGTTAACTGTATGCTTTGGACCTTCTTATTGACGATGAAACACAGAAATTCCAACGGAATTAAATAGAAAATGCACAATGCAGACTTAAGTACAAGAAGACTTACTCTTCCTACCGTCTATGTTTTGAACCATTCCTGTGACACTAGTTATGGATTCCGACGCTTCACGTCAGGTTTGCTGTATCCCTTGGACCTTCTTGTTGACGATGAAACACAGAAATTGTATCGGTATGAAATACAAATGGCACAATGCCGACTGAACTACAAGAAGACTGACCTTTCATACTGACTCTGTTTTGATTCATTCCTGTGACACTAGTTATAGATTCTGATGCTTCACTCCAGGTTTACTCTATCCCTAGGACCTTCTTATTGAAGATGAAACACAGATATTGCATCGGAATTAAATACAAAAGGCACAATGCCGACTTAAGTACAAGAAGACTAACCCTTCCTACTGACTATGTTTTGAACCATTCCTGTGACACTAGTTATAGGTTCCGATGCTTCACTTCAGATTTACTGTATCCCTCTGACCTTCGTATTGACGATGAAACACAGAAATTGCAACGGAATTAAATAGAAAAGGCACAATGCCGACTTAAGTACAAGAAGACTGACCCTTCTTACTGACTATGTTTTGAACCATTCCTGTGACACTATTTGTAGCTTCCGATGCTTCACTTCAGGTTTACTGTATCCCTTGGATTTTCGTATTGACGATGAAGCACAGAGATTGCATCGGAATTAAATAGAAAAGGCACAATGCCTACTTAAGTACAAGACGACTGACTCTTCCTACTGTCTATGTTTTGATCCATTCCTGTGACACTAGTTATAGATTCCGATGCTTCACTACAGGTTTACTGTATCCCTCTGACCTTCTTATTGACGATGAAACACAGAAATTGCATCGGAATTAAATAAAAATGCACAATGCCGACATAAGTACAACAAGACTGATTCTTCCTACTGTCTATGTTTTGAACCATTCCTGTGACACTAGTTATAGATTCCCATGCTTCACTCCAGGTTTACTATATCCCTTGGACCTTCTTATTGACGATGAAACACAGAAATTGCATCGGAATTAAATACAAAAGGCACAATGCCGACTTAAGTACCAGAAGACTGACTCTTCTTACTGACTAAGATTTGAACCATTCCTGTGACACTAGTTATAGATTCCGATGCTTCACTTGAGGTTTACTGTATCCCTCTGACCTTCTTATTGACGATGAATCACAGAAATTGCATCGGAATTAGATACAAAAGGCACAATGCCGACTTAAGTACAAGAACACTGACTCTTCTTTCTGACTATGATTTGAACTATTCCTGTGTCACTAGTTATAAATTTCGAAGCTTCACATCAGATTTACTGTATCCCTCTGACCATCCTATTGACGAACAATCACAGAAATAGTATTGGAATTAAATACTAAAGGCACAATGCCGAATTAAGTACAAGAAGACTGACTCTTCTTACTGTCGATGTTTTGAACGGTTCCTGTGACACTAGTTATAGATTCCGATGCTTAACTTCAGGTTTACTGCATCCATCTGACCTTCTTATTGACGATGAAACACAGAAATTGCATCGGAATTAAATTTAATGAGCACATTGCCGAATTAAGTACAAGAAGACTGACTCTTCTTACAGTCTATGATTTGAACCATTCCTGTGACACTAGTTATAGATTCCGATGCTTCACTCCAGGTTTACTATATACCTTGGACCTTCTAATTGACGATGAAATACAGAAATTGCATCGGAATTAAATAGAAAAGGCACAATGCCGACTTAAGTACAAGAAGACTGACTCTTCATACAGTCTATGTTTGAACCATTCCTGTGACACTAGTTATAGATTCCGATGCTTCACTCCAGGTTCACTGTATCCCTTGGACCTTCGTTTTGACGATGAAACACAGCAATTGCTTCGAAATCAAGTAAAAAAGGCACAAAGTCGACTTAAGTACAAGAAGACTGACTCTTCTTACTGACTAAGTTTTGAATCATTCCTGTGACACTAGATATAGATTCCGATGCTTCACTTCAGGTTTACTGTATCCCTCTGATCCTCTTATTGACGATGAAACACAGAAATTGCAACAGAATTAAATACAAAAGGGTCAATGCAGACTTAAGTGCAAGAAGACTGACTCTTCGTCTGTCTATGTTTCGAACCATTCCTGTGATACAAGTTATAGATTTCATTGCTTCACTTCAGGTTTACTGTATCCCTTGGACCTTCTTATTGACGATGAAACACAGAAATGGCATCGGAATTAAATACAAAAGGCACAATGCCGACTTAAGTACAAGAAGACTGACTCTTCTTACTGACTATGTTTTGAACCATTCCTGTGACACTAGTTATAGGTTTCGATGCTTAACTTCAGGTTTACTGTATCCCTCTGACCGTCTTATTGACGATGAAACACAGAAATTGCATCGGAATTAAATGCAAAGGGCACATCGCCGAATTAAGTACAAGAAGACTGACTCTTCTTACTGTCTATGATTTGAACCATTCCTGTGACACTAGTTATAGATTCCGATGCTTCACTCCAGCATTGCTGTATCCCTTGGACCTTCTTATTTACGATGAAACACAGAAATTGCATCGGAAATTAATACAAATTGCACAATGGCGACTTAAGTACAAGAAGACTGACTCTTCTTACCGTCTATGTTTTGAACCATTCCTGTGACACTAGTTATATATTCCGGTGCTTCACTTCTGGTTTACTGGATCCCTTGGACCTACTTATTGACGATGACACACAGAAATTGCATCGGAAATAAATACAAAAGGCACAATGCCGACTTAAGTACAAGAAGACTGACTCTTCCCACTGTCTATGTTTTGAACCATTCCTGTGACACTAGTTATAGATTCCGATGCTTAACTTCAGGTTTACTGTATCTCTTCGACTTTCTTATTGACGATGAAATTCAGAAATTGCATCGGAATTAAATACAAAAGGCACAATGCCGACTTAAGTACAAGAACACTGACTCTTCTCTCTGACTATGTTTTGAACCAATCCTGTGTCACTAGTTATAGATTCCGAAGCTTCACTTCAGATTTACTGTATCCCTCTGACCTTCATATTGACGATCAAACACAGAAATTGTATTGGAATTAAATACTAAAGGCACAATGCCGAATTAAGTACAAGAAGACTGACTCTTCTTACTGTAGATGCTTTGAACCGTTCCTGTGACACTAGTTATAGATTCCGATGCTTCACTCCAGGTTTACTGTATCCCTTGGACCTTCTTATTGACGATGAAACACAGAAATTGCATCGGAATTTAATAAAAAATGTACAATGCCGCCTTAAGTACAAGAAGACTGACTCTTCCTAGTGTCTATGTCTTGAACCATTCCTGTGACACTAGTTATAGATTCCGATGCTTCACTCCAGGTTTACTATATACCTTGGACCTTCTTACTGACGATGAAATACAGAAGTTGCACCGGAATTAAATAGAAAAGGCACAATGCCGACTTAAATTCAAGAAGACTGACTCTTCATACAGTCTATGTTTGCACCATTCCTGTGACACTAGTTATAGATTCCGATGCTTCACTCCAGGTTTACTGTATCCCTCTGACCTTCCTATTGACGATCAAACACAGAAATTGCATTGGGATTACATACTAAATGCACAATGCCGAATTAAGTACAAGAAGACTGACTCTTCTTACTGTCGATGTTTTGACCCATTCCTGTGACGCTAGTTATAGATTCCGATGCTTCACTCCAGGTTTACTGTATGCCTTGGACCTTCTTATTGACGATGAAACACAGAAATTGCATCGGAATTAAATAAAAAAGGCACAATGCCGACTTAAGTACAAGAAGACTTACTCTTCCTACTGTCTATGTTTTGATCTATTCCTGTGACAATAGTTATAGATTCCGATGCTTCACTACAGGTTTACTATATACCTTGGACCCTCTTGTTGACGATGAAATACAGAAATTGCATCGGAATTGAATACAAAAGGCACAACGCCGACTTTAGTACAAGATGACTGACTCTTCTGACTGACTATGTTTTGAACCATTCCTGTGACACTAGTTATAGATTCCGATGCTTCACTTCAGATTTACTGTATCCCGCTGACGTTCTTATTGACGATGAAACACTGAAATTGCGTCGGAATTAAATACGAAATGCACAATGCCGAATTATGTACAAGAAGACTGACGCTTCTTACTGTCTATGTTTTGAACCATTCCTGTGACACTACTTATTGATTCCGATGCTTCACTCCAGGTTTACTGTATCCTTTGGACCTTCTTATTTACGATGAAACACACAAATTGCATCGGAATTTAATACAAAGGGCACAATGGCGACTTAAGTACAAGAAGACTGACTCTTTTTACTGTCTATGTTTGAACCATTCCTGTGACACTATTTATAGATTTCGATGCTTCACTTCATGTTTACTGTATCCCTTTAGACCTTCTTATTGACGATGAAACACAGAAATTGCATCGGAATTAAATACAAAAGGCACAATGCCGACTTAAGTAGAAGAAGACTGACTCTTCCTACTGTCTATGATTTGAACCATTCCTGTGACACTAGTTTTAGATTCCGATGCTTCACTTCAGGTTTACTGTATCCCTCCGACCTTCTTATTGACGATGAAACACAGAAATTGCATCGGAATTAAATACAAAAGGCACAAATCCGACTTAAGTACAAGAAGACTGACTCTTTTTACTGTCTATGTTTGAACCATTCCTGTGACACTATTTATAGATTTCGATGCTTCACTTCATGTTTACTGTATCCCTTTAGACCTTCTTATTGACGATGAAACACAGAAATTGCATCGGAATGAAATACAAAATGCACAATGCCGACTTAAGTACAATAAGACTGACCCTTCCTACTGTCTATGTTTTGAACCATTCCTGTGACACTAGTTATAGATTCCGATGCTTCACTTCAGGTCAACTGTATCCCTCTGACCTTCGTATTGACGATGAAACACAGAAATTGCATCGGAATTAAATACAAAAGGCACAATGCCGACTTAAGTACAAGAAGACTGACTCTTCCTACTGTCTATGTTTGAACCATTCCTGTGACTCTAGTTATAGATTCCGATGCTTCCCTCCCGGTTTACTGTATGCCTTGGACCTTCTTAGTGACGATGAAACAATGAAATTGCATCGGAATTAAATATGAAAGGCACAACGCAGACTTAAGTATAAGAAGACTGATTCTTCCTACTGTCTATGTTTTGAACCATTCCTGTGACACTAGTTATAGATTCCGATGCCTCACTCCAGGTTTACTGTATCCCTTGGACCTTCTTATTGACGTTGAAACACAGAAATTGCATCGGAATTAAACAAAAAACACAATGCCGTATTAAGTAAAAGAAGACTGACTCATCTTAGTGTCTATGCTTTGAACCATTCCTTTGACACTAGTTACAGATTCCGCTGCTTCACTTGAGGTTTACTGTATCCCTCTGACCTTCATATTGACGATGAAACACAGGAATTGCATCGGAAATCAATACAAAAGGCATAATGCCGACTTAAATACAAGAACACTGTCTCTTCTTACTGACTATGATTTGAACCATTCCTGTGACACTAGTTTTAGATTCCGATGCTTCACTTCAGGTTTACTGTATCCCCCTGACCTTCTTATCGACGATGAAACACAGAAATTGCATCGGAATTAAATACAAAAGGCACAATGCCGACTTAAGTACAAGAAGACTGACTCTTCCTACTGTCTATGTTTGAACCATTCCTGTGACACTAGTTATAGATTCCGATGCTTCACTCCCGGTTTACTGTATGCTTTGGCCTTCTTATTGACGATGAAACACAGAAATTCCATCGGAATTAAATAGAAAATGCACAATGCAGACTTAAGCACAAGAAGACTTACTCTTCCTACTGTCTATGTTTTGAACCATTCCTGTGACACTAGTTATGGATTCCGATGCTTCACTTCAGGTTTGCTGTATCCCTTGGACCTTCTTGTTGACGATGAAACACAGAAATTGCATCGGTATGAAATACAAATAGCACAATGCCGACTGAAGTACAAGAAGACTGACCTTTCATACTGACTCTGCTTTTGATTCATTCCTGTGACACTAGTTATAGATGCTGATGCTTCACTCCAGGTTTACTCTATCACTAGGATCTTCTTATTGAAGATGAAACACAGAAATTGCATCGGAATTAAATACAAAAGGCACAATGCCGACTTAAGTACAAGAAGACTAACCCTTCCTACTGACTATGTTTTGAACCATTCCTGTGACACTACTTATAGGTTCCGATGCTTCACTTCAGATTTACTGTATCCCTCTGACCTTCGTATTGACGATGAAACACAGAAATTGCAACGGAATTAAATAGAAAAGGCACAAGGCCGACTTAAGTACAAGAAGACTGACCATTCTTACTGACTATGATTTGAACCATTCCTGTGACACAATTTGTAGTTTCCGATGCTTCACTTCAGGTTTACTGTATCCCTTGGATTTTCGTATTGACGATGAAGCACAGAAATTGCATCGGAATTAAATAGAAAAGGCACAATGCCTACTTAAGTACTAGACGACTGACTCTTCCTACTGTCTATGATTTGATCCATTCCTGTGACATTAGTTATAGATTCCGATTCTTCACTACAGGTTTACTGTATCCCTCTGACCTTCTTATTGACGATGAAACACAGAAATTGCATCGGAATTAAATAAAAATGCACAATGCCGACATAAGTACAACAAGACTGACTCTTCCAACTGTCTATGTTTTGAACCATTCCTGTGACACTAGTTATAGATTCCCATGCTTCACTCCAGGTTTACTATATCCCTTGGACCTTCTTATTGACGATGAAACACAGAAATTGCATCGCAATTAAATACAAAAGGCACAATGCCGACTTAGGTACAAGAAGACTGACTCTTCTTACTGACTAAGATTTGAACCATTCCTGTGACACTAGTTATAGATTCCGATGCTTCACTTGAGGTTTACTGTATCCCTCTGACCTTCTTATTGACAATGAAACACAGAAATTGCATCGGAATTAAATACAAAAGGCACAATGCCGACTTAAGTACAAGATCACTGACTCTTCTTTCTGACTATGCTTTGAACTATTCCTGTGTCACTAGTTATAAATTCCGAAGCTTCACTTCAGATTTACTGTATCCCTCTGACCATCCTATTGACGAACAATCACAGAAATAGTATTGGAATTAAATACTAAAGGCACAATGCCGAATTAAGTACAAGAAGACTGACTCTTCTTACTGTCGATGTTTTGAACCGTTCCTGTGACACTAGTTATAGATTCCGATGCTTAACTTCAGGTTTACTGTATCCATCTGACCTTCTTATTGACGATGAAACACAGACATTGCATCGGAATTAAATCCAATGAGCACATTGCCGAATTAAGTACAAGAAGACTGACTCTTCTTACAGTCTATGATTTGAACCATTCCTGTGACACTAGTTATAGATTCCGATGCTTCACTCCAGGTTTACTATATACCTTGGACCTTCTTATTGACGATGAAATACAGAAATTGCATCGGAATTAAATACGAAAGGCACAATGCCGACTTAAGTACAAGAACACTGACTCTTCTATCTGACTATGTTTTGAACCATTCCTGTGTCACTAGTTATAGATTCCGAAGCTTCACTTCAGATTTACTGTATCCCTCTGACCTTCATATTGTCGTTCAAACACAGAAATTGTATTGGAATTAAATACTAAAAGGCACAATGTCGAATTAACTTCAAGAAGACTGACTCTTCTTACTGTCGATGTTTTGAACCGTTCCTGTGACACTATTTATGGATTCCGATGCTTCACACCAGGTTTACTGTATCCCTTGTACCTTCTTATTGACGATGAAACACAGAAATTGCATCGGAATTTAATAAAAAAGGAACAATGCCGCCTTAAGTATAAGAAGACTGACTCTTATTACTGTCTATGTCTTGAACCATTCCTGTGACACTAGTTATAGATTCCGATGCTTCACTCCAGGTTTACTATATACCTTGGACCTTCTTATTGACGATGAAACACAGAAATTGCAACGGAATTAAATACAAAAGGGTCAATGCAGACTTAAGTACAAGAAGACTGACTCTTCCTACTAACTATGATTTGAACCATTCCTGTGACACTAGTTTTAGATTCCGATGCTTCACTTCAGGTTTACTGTATCCCTCTGACCTTATTAATGACGATGAAACACAGAAATTGCATCGGAATTAAATCCAAAGGGCACATTGCCGAATTAAGAACAAGAAGACTGACTCTTCTTACTGTCTATGATTTGAACCATTCCTGTGACACTAGTTATAGATTCCGATGCTTCACTCCAGCATTACTGTATCCCTTGGACCTTCTTATTGACGATGAAACACAGAAATTGCATCGGAATTAAATAAAAAAGGCACAATGCCGACTTAAGTACAAGAAGACTTACTCTTCCTACTGTCTATGTTTTGATCTATTCCTGTGACACTAGTTATAGATTCCGATGCTTCACTACAGGTTTACTATATACCTTGGACCTTCTTGTTGACGATGAAATACAGAAATTGCATCGGAATTGAATACAAAAGGCACAACGCCGACTTTAGTACAAGATGACTGACTCTTCTGACTGACTATGTTTTGAACCATTCCTGTGACACTAGTTATAGATTCCGATGCTTCACTTCAGATTTACTGTATCCCGCTGACGTTCTTATTGACGATGAAACACTGAAATTGCGTCGGAATTAAATACAAAATGCACAATGCCGAATTATGTACAAGAAGACTGACGCTTCTTACTGTCTATGTTTTGAACCATTCCTGTGACACTACTTATTGATTCCGATGCTTCACTCCAGGTTTACTGTATCCTTTGGACCTTCTTATTTACGATGAAACACACAAATTGCATCGGAATTTAATACAAAGGGCACAATGGCGACTTAAGTACAAGAAGACTGACTCTTTTTACTGTCTATGTTTGAACCATTCCTGTGACACTATTTATAGATTTCGATGCTTCACTTCATGTTTACTGTATCCCTTTAGACCTTCTTATTGACGATGAAACACAGAAATTGCATCGGAATTAAATACAAAAGGCACAATGCCGACTTAAGTAGAAGAAGACTGACTCTTCCTACTGTCTATGATTTGAACCATTCCTGTGACACTAGTTTTAGATTCCGATGCTTCACTTCAGGTTTACTGTATCCCTCCGACCTTCTTATTGACGATGAAACACAGAAATTGCATCGGAATTAAATACAAAAGGCACAAATCCGACTTAAGTACAAGAAGACTGACTCTTTTTACTGTCTATGTTTGAACCATTCCTGTGACACTATTTATAGATTTCGATGCTTCACTTCATGTTTACTGTATCCCTTTAGACCTTCTTATTGACGATGAAACACAGAAATTGCATCGGAATGAAATACAAAATGCACAATGCCGACTTAAGTACAATAAGACTGACCCTTCCTACTGTCTATGTTTTGAACCATTCCTGTGACACTAGTTATAGATTCCGATGCTTCACTTCAGGTCAACTGTATCCCTCTGACCTTCGTATTGACGATGAAACACAGAAATTGCATCGGAATTAAATACAAAAGGCACAATGCCGACTTAAGTACAAGAAGACTGACTCTTCCTACTGTCTATGTTTGAACCATTCCTGTGACTCTAGTTATAGATTCCGATGCTTCCCTCCGCGTTTACTGTATGCCTTGGACCTTCTTAGTGACGATGAAACAATGAAATTGCATCGGAATTAAATATGAAAGGCACAACGCAGACTTAAGTATAAGAAGACTGATTCTTCCTACTGTCTATGTTTTGAACCATTCCTGTGACACTAGTTATAGATTCCGATGCCTCACTCCAGGTTTACTGTATCCCTTGGACCTTCTTATTGACGTTGAAACACAGAAATTGCATCGGAATTAAACAAAAAACACAATGCCGTATTAAGTAAAAGAAGACTGACTCATCTTAGTGTCTATGCTTTGAACCATTCCTTTGACACTAGTTACAGATTCCGCTGCTTCACTTGAGGTTTACTGTATCCCTCTGACCTTCATATTGACGATGAAACACAGGAATTGCATCGGAAATCAATACAAAAGGCATAATGCCGACTTAAATACAAGAACACTGTCTCTTCTTACTGACTATGATTTGAACAATTCCTGTGACACTAGTTTTAGATTCCGATGCTTCACTTCAGGTTTACTGTATCCCCCTGACCTTCTTATCGACGATGAAACACAGAAATTGCATCGGAATTAAATACAAAAGGCACAATGCCGACTTAAGTACAAGAAGACTGACTCTTCCTACTGTCTATGTTTGAACCATTCCTGTGACACTAGTTATAGATTTCGATGCTTCACTCCCGGTTTACTGTATGCTTTGGCCTTCTTATTGACGATGAAACACAGAAATTCCATCGGAATTAAATAGAAAATGCACAATGCAGACTTAAGCACAAGAAGACTTACTCTTCCTACTGTCTATGTTTTGAACCATTCCTGTGACACTAGTTATGGATTCCGATGCTTCACTTCAGGTTTGCTGTATCCCTTGGACCTTCTTGTTGACGATGAAACACAGAAATTGCATCGGTATGAAATACAAATAGCACAATGCCGACTGAAGTACAAGAAGACTGACCTTTCATACTGACTCTGCTTTTGATTCATTCCTGTGACACTAGTTATAGATGCTGATGCTTCACTCCAGGTTTACTCTATCACTAGGACCTTCTTATTGAAGATGAAACACAGAAATTGCATCGGAATTAAATACAAAAGGCACAATGCCGACTTAAGTACAAGAAGACTAACCCTTCCTACTGACTATGTTTTGAACCATTCCTGTGACACTACTTATAGGTTCCGATGCTTCACTTCAGATTTACTGTATCCCTCTGACCTTCGTATTGACGATGAAACACAGAAATTGCAACGGAATTAAATAGAAAAGGCACAAGGCCGACTTAAGTACAAGAAGACTGACCATTCTTACTGACTATGTTTTGAACCATTCCTGTGACACAATTTGTAGTTTCCGATGCTTCACTTCAGGTTTACTGTATCCCTTGGATTTTCGTATTGACGATGAAGCACAGAAATTGCATCGGAATTAAATAGAAAAGGCACAATGCCTACTTAAGTACTAGACGACTGACTCTTCCTACTGTCTATGATTTGAACCATTCCTGTGACATTAGTTATAGATTCCGATTCTTCACTACAGGTTTACTGTATCCCTCTGACCTTCTTATTGACGATGAAACACAGAAATTGCATCGGAATTAAATAAAAATGCACAATGCCGACATAAGTACAACAAGACTGACTCTTCCAACTGTCTATGTTTTGAACCATTCCTGTGACACTAGTTATAGATTCCCATGCTTCACTCCAGGTTTACTATATCCCTTGGACCTTCTTATTGACGATGAAACACAGAAATTGCATCGCAATTAAATACAAAAGGCACAATGCCGACTTAGGTACAAGAAGACTGACTCTTCTTACTGACTAAGATTTGAACCATTCCTGTGACACTAGTTATAGATTCCGATGCTTCACTTGAGGTTTACTGTATCCCTCTGACCTTCTTATTGACAATGAAACACAGAAATTGCATCGGAATTAAATACAAAAGGCACAATGCCGACTTAAGTACAAGATCACTGACTCTTCTTTCTGACTATGCTTTGAACTATTCCTGTGTCACTAGTTATAAATTCCGAAGCTTCACTTCAGATTTACTGTATCCCTCTGACCATCCTATTGACGAACAATCACAGAAATAGTATTGGAATTAAATACTAAAGGCACAATGCCGAATTAAGTACAAGAAGACTGACTCTTCTTACTGTCGATGTTTTGAACCGTTCCTGTGACACTAGTTATAGATTCCGATGCTTAACTTCAGGTTTACTGTATCCATCTGACCTTCTTATTGACGATGAAACACAGACATTGCATCGGAATTAAATCCAATGAGCACATTGCCGAATTAAGTACAAGAAGACTGACTCTTCTTACAGTCTATGATTTGAACCATTCCTGTGACACTAGTTATAGATTCCGATGCTTCACTCCAGGTTTACTATATACCTTGGACCTTCTTATTGACGATGAAATACAGAAATTGCATCGGAATTAAATACGAAAGGCACAATGCCGACTTAAGTACAAGAACACTGACTCTTCTATCTGACTATGTTTTGAACCATTCCTGTGTCACTAGTTATAGATTCCGAAGCTTCACTTCAGATTTACTGTATCCCTCTGACCTTCATATTGTCGTTCAAACACAGAAATTGTATTGGAATTAAATACTAAAGGCACAATGTCGAATTAACTTCAAGAAGACTGACTCTTCTTACTGTCGATGTTTTGAACCGTTCCTGTGACACTATTTATGGATTCCGATGCTTCACACCAGGTTTACTGTATCCCTTGTACCTTCTTATTGACGATGAAACACAGAAATTGCATCGGAATTTAATAAAAAAGGAACAATGCCGCCTTAAGTATAAGAAGACTGACTCTTATTACTGTCTATGTCTTGAACCATTCCTGTGACACTAGTTATAGATTCCGATGCTTCACTCCAGGTTTACTATATACCTTGGACCTTCTTATTGACGATGAAACACAGAAATTGCAACGGAATTAAATACAAAAGGGTCAATGCAGACTTAAGTACAAGAAGACTGACTCTTCCTACTAACTATGATTTGAACCATTCCTGTGACACTAGTTTTAGATTCCGATGCTTCACTTCAGGTTTACTGTATCCCTCTGACCTTATTAATGACGATGAAACACAGAAATTGCATCGGAATTAAATCCAAAGGGCACATTGCCGAATTAAGAACAAGAAGACTGACTCTTCTTACTGTCTATGATTTGAACCATTCCTGTGACACTAGTTATAGATTCCGATGCTTCACTCCAGCATTACTGTATCCCTTGGACCTTCTTATTTACGATGAAACACAGAAATTGCATCGGAAATTAATACAAATTGCACAATGGCGACTTAAGTACAAGAAGACTGACTCTTCTTACCGACTATGATTTGAACCATTCCTGTGACACTAGTTATATATTCCGGTGCTTCACTTCAGGTTTACTGGATCCCTTGGACCTACTTATTGACGATGACACACAGAAATTGCATCGGAATTAAATACAAAAGGCACAATGCCGACTTAAGTACAAGAAGACTGACTCTTCCCACTGTCTATGTTTTGAACCATTCCTGTGACACTAGTTATAGATTCCGATGCTTAACTTCAGGTTTACTGTATCTCTTCGACCTTCTTATTGACGATGAAATTCAGAAATTGCATCGGAATTAAATACAAAAGGCACAATGCCGACTTAAGTACAACAATACTGACTCTTCTTACTGTCTATGTTTTGAACCATCCCTGTGACGCTAGTTATAGATTCCGATGCATCACTCCAGGTTTACTGTATCCCTTGGACCTTCTTATTGACGATGAAACAGAGAAATTGCATCGGAATTAAATACAAAAGGCACAATGCCGACTTAAGCACAAGAAGACTGAATCTTCTTACTGACTATGTTTTGAACCATTCCTGTGACACTAGATATAGATTCCGATGTTTCACTCCCGGTTTACTGTATCCCTTGGACCTCCTTATTGACAATGAAACACAGAAATTGCATCGGAATTAAATACAAAAGGCACAATGCCGACTTAAGTACAAGAAGACTGACTCTTCTTACTGACTATGTTTTGAACCATCCCTGTGTCACTAGTTATAGATTCCGATGCATCACTCCAGGTTTACTGTATCCCTTGGACTTTCTTATTGACGATGAAACCCAGAAATTGCATCGGAAATAAATACAAAAGGCATAATGCCGACTTAAGTACAAGAAGACTGACTCTTCTTACTGACTATGTTTTTGAACCATTCCTGTGACACTAGTTATAGATTCTGATGCTTCACTTCAGGTTTACTGTATCCCTTTGACCTTCTTATTGACGATGAAACACAGGAATTGCATTGGAATTAAATACAGAAGGCACAATGCCGACTTAAGTACAAGAAGACTGACTCTACTTACCGACTATGCTTTGAACCATTCCTGTGACACTGGTTACAGATACCGATGCCTTCACTGCAGGTTTACTGTATCCCTCTGACCTTCTTATTGATGGTGAATTACAGAAATTGCATCGTAATCAAATCCAAAGGGCACAGTGCCGAATTATGTACAAGAAGACTGACACTTCTTACTGTCTATGATTTGAACCATTCCTGTGACATTAGTTATTGATTCCGATGCTTCACTCCAGGTTTACTGTATCCTCCTGAGCTTGTTATAGACGATAAATCACAGAAATTGCATCGGAATCAAATCCAAAGGGCACAGTGCCGAATTAAGTACAAGAAGACTGACTCTACTTACTGACTATGTTTTGATTCATTCCTGTGACACTAGTTATAGATTCTGATGCTTCACTCCAGGTTTACTGTATCCCTTGGACCTTCTTATTGACGATGAAACACAGAAATTGCATCGGAATTAAATACAAAAGGCACAATGCCGACTTAAGTACAAGAAGACTGAATCTTCTTACTGACTATGTTTTGAACCATTCCTGTGACACTAGATGTAGATTCCGATGCTTCACTCACGGTTTGCTGTATCCCTTGCACCTTCGTATTGAGGATGAAACACAAAAATGGCATCGGAATGAAATACAAATGGCACAATGCCGACATAAGTACAAGAAAACTTACTCTTCTTACTGACTATGTTTCGAACCATTCCTGTGACACTAGTTATAGATTCCGATGCTTCACTGCAGGTTTACTGTATCCCTTGGACCTCCTTGTTGACAATGAAACACAGAAATTGCATCGGAATTAAATACAAAAGGCACAATGCCGACTTAAGTACAAGAAGACTGACTGTTCTTACTGACTATGTTTTGAACCATTCCTGTGACACTAGTTATAGATTTCGGTGCTTCACTTCAGTTTTACTGTATCCCTTGGACCTCCTTATTGACAATGAAACACAGAAATTGCATCGGAACTAAATACAAAAGGCACAATGCCGACTTAAGTACAAGAAGACTTACTCTTCTTACTGATTATGTTTTGAACCATTTCTGTAACACTAGTTATAGATTCCGGTGCTTCAGGTTTACTGTATCCCTTGGACCTTCATATTGACGATGAAACATAGAAATTGCATCGGAAATAAATACAAAAGGCACAATGCCGACTTAAGTACAAGAATACTGACTCTTCTTACTGTCTAAGATTTGAACCGTCCCTGTGTCACCAGTTACAGATTCCGATGCATCACTCCAGGTTTACTGTATCCCTTGGACCTTCTTATTGACGATGAAACACAGAAATTGCATCGGAAATAAATACAAAAGGCACAATGCCGACTTAGGTACAAGAAAACTGACTCTTCTTACTGACTATGTTTTGAACCATTCCTGTGACATTAGTTATAGATTCTGATGCTTCACTTCAGATTTACTGTATCCCCTTGACCTTCTTATTGACGATGAAACATAGAAATTGGATCGGAATTAAATACAAAATGCACAATGCCGACTTAAGTACAAGAAGACTGACTCTTCTTACTGACTATGATTTGAACCATTCCTGTGACAGTAGTTATAGGTTCCGATGCTTCACTTCAGATTTACTGTATCCATCTGACCTACCTATTGACGATGAAACACAGAAATTCCATCGGAATCAAATAGAAAAGGCACAATGCCGACTTAAGTACAAGAAGACTGACCCTTCTTACTGACTATGTTTTGAACCATTCCTGTGACACTAGTTATAGCTTCCGATGATTCACTTCAGGTGTACTGTATCCCTTGGACTTTCTTAATGACGATGAAGCACAGAAATTGCATCGGAATTAAATAGAAAATTCACAATGCCTACTTAAGTACAAGAAAACTGACTCTTCCTGCTGTCTATGTTTTGAACCATTCCTGTGACACTAGTTATAGATTCTTGTGCTTCACTACAGGTTTACTGTATCCCTCTGACCTACCTATTGACGATGAAACACAGAAATTGCATCGGAATTATATACAAAAGGCACAATGCCGACTTAAGTACAAGAGGACTGACTCTTCTAACTGACTATGTTTTGAACCATTCCTGTAACACTAGTTATAGATTCCGGTGCTTCACTTCAGGTTTACTGTATCCCTTGGACCTTCATATTGACGATGAAACATAGAAATGGCATCGGAATTAAATACAAAAGGCACAATGCCGACTTAAGTACAAGAATACTGACTCTTCTTACTGTCTTTGTTTTGAACCATCCCTGTGTCACTAGTTATTGATTCCGATGCATCACTCCAGGTTTACTGTATCCCTTGGACCTTCTTATTGACGATGAAACACAGAAATTGCATCGGAAATAAGTACAAAAGGCACAATGCCTACTTAAGTACAAGAAAACTGACTCTTCCTACTGTCTATGTTTTGAACCATTCCTGTGACACTAGTTATAGATTCCGGTGCTTCACTACTGGTTAAATGTATCCCTCTGACCTTCTTATTGACGATGAAACACAGAAATTGCATCGGAATTAAATAAAAAGGCACAATGCTGACTTAATTACAACAAGACTGACTCTTCCTACTGTCTATATTTTGTACCATTCCTGTGACACTAGTTATAGATTCCGATGCTTCACTTCAGGTTTACTGTATCCCTTGGACCTTCTTATTGACGATGAAACACAGAAATTGCATCGGAATTAATTACAAAAGGCACAATGCCGACTTAAGTACAAGAAGACTGACTGTTCTTACTGACTATGTTTTGAACCATTCCTGTGACACTAGTTATAGATTTCGGTGCTTCACTTCAGTTTAACTGTATCCCTTGGACCTTCTTATTGACGATGAAGCACAGAAATTGCATCGGAATTAAATTCAAAAGGCACAATGCCGACTTAAGTACAAGAAGACTGAATCTTCTTACTGACTATGTTTTGAAACATTCCTGTGACACTAGATATAGATTCCGATGTTTCACTCCCGGTTTACTGTATCCCTTGGACCTTCGTATTGAGGATGAAACACAAAAATGGCATCGGAATGAAATACAAAAGGCACAATGCCGACTTAAGTACAAGATGACTTACTCTTCTTTCTGACTATGTTTCTAACCATTCCTGTGACACTAGTTATAGATTCCGATGCTTCACTCCAGGTTTACTGTATCCCTTGGACCTCCTTATTGACGATGAAACAAAGGAATTGCATTGGAATTAAATACAGAAGGCACAATGCCGACTTAAGTACAAGAAGATTGACTCTACTTACCGACTATGTTTTGAACCATTCCTGTGACACTGGTTACAGATACCGATGCTTCACTGCAGGTTTACTGTATCCCTCTGACCATCTTATTGACGATGAATCACAGAAACTGCATCGGAATCAAATCCAAAGGGCACAGTGCCGAATTATGTACAAGAACACTGACACTTCTTACTGTCTATGATTTGAACCATTCCTGTGACACTAGTTATTGATTCCGATGCTTTACTCCAGGTTTACTGTATCCCTCTGAGCTTCTTATTGACGATAAATCACAGAAATTGCATCGGATTCAAATCCAAAGGGCACAGTGCCGAATTAAGTACAAGAAGACTGCCTCTTCTTACTGACTATGTTTTGATTCATTCCTGTGACACTAGGTATAGATTCTGATGCTTCACTCCAGGTTTACTGTATCCCTTGGACCTTCTTATTGACGAAGAAACACAGAAATTGCATCGGAATTAAATACAATAGGCACAATGCCGACTTAAGTACAAGAAGACTTAATCTTCTTACTGACTATGTTTTGAACCATTCCTGTGACACAAGATATAGATTCCTATGCTTCACTCCCGGTTTACTGTATCCCTTGGACCTTCGTATTGAGGATGACACACAAAAATGGCATCGGAATGAAATACAAAAGGCACAATGCCGACTTAAGTACAAGAAGACTTACTCTTCTTACTGACTATGTTTCGAACCATTCCTGTGACACTAGTTATAGATTCCGATGCTTCACTCCAGGTTTACTGTATCCCTTGGACCTCCTTATTGACAATGAAACACAGAAATTGCATCGGAATTAAATACAAAAGGCACAATGCCGACTTAAGTACAAGAAGACTGACTCTTCTTACTGACTATGTTTTGAACCATCCCTGTGTCACTAGTTATAGATTCCGATGCATCACTCCAGGTTTACTGTATCCCTTGGACTTTCTTATTGACGATGAAACACAAGAATTGCATCGGAAATAAATACAAAAGGCACAATGCAGACTTAAGTACAAGAAGACTGACTCTTCTTACTGACTATGATTTGAACCATTCCTGTGACACTAGTTATAGATTCTGATGCTTCACTTCAGGTGTACTGTATCCCTTTGACCTTCTTATTGACGATGAACCACAGGAATTGCATTGGAATTAAATACAGAAGGCACAATGCCGACTTAAGTACAAGAAGACTGACTCTTCTTACCGACTATGTTTTGAACCATTCCTGTGACAATAGTTACAGATTCCGATGCTTGACTGCAGGTTTACTGTATCCCTCTGACCTTCTTATTGACGATGAATCACAGAAATTGCATCGGAATCAAATCCAAAGGGCACAGTGCCGAATTATGTACAAGATGACTGACACTTCTTACTGTCTATGGTTTGAACCATTCCTGTGACACTAGTTATTGATTCCGATGCTTCACTCCAGGTTTACTGTATCCCCCTGAGCTTGTTATTGACGATAAATCACAGAAATTGCATCGGAATCAAATCCAAAGGGCACAGTGGAGAATTAAGTACAAGAAGACTGGCTCTTCTTACTGACTATGTATGATTCATTCCTGTGACACTAGTTATAGATTCTGATGCTTCACTCCAGGTTTACTGTATCCCTTGGACCTTCTTATTGACGATGAAACACAGACGTTGCATCGGAATTAAATACAAAAGGCACAATGCCGACTTAAGTACAAGAAGACTGAATCTTCTTACTGAGTATGTTTTGAACCATTCCTGTGACACTAGGTATAGATTCCGATGCTTCACTCCCGGTTTACTGTATCCCTTGCACATTCGTATTGAGGATGAAACACAAAAATGGCTTCGGAATGAAATACAAATGGCACAATGCCGACTTAAGTACAAGAAAACTTACTCTTCTTACTGACTATGTTTCGAACCATTCCTGTGACACTAGCTATAGATTCCGATGCTTCACTCCAGGTTTACTGTATCCCTTGGACCTCCTTATTGACAATGAAGCACAGAAATTGCATCGGAATTAAATACAAAATGCACAATGCCGACTTAAGTACAAGAAGACTGACTCTTCTTACTGACTATGTTTTGAACCATTTCTGTAAGACTAGTTATAGATTCCGGTGCTTCAGGTTTACTGTATCCCTTGGACCTTCATATTGACGATGAAACATAGAAATTGCATCGGAAATAAATACAAAAGGCACAATGCCGACTTAAGTACAAGAAGACTGACTCTTCTTACCGACTATGCTTTGAACCATTCCTGTGACAATAGTTACAGATTCCGATGCTTGACTGCAGGTTTACTGTATCCCTCTGACATTCTTATTGACGATGAATCACAGAAATTGCATCGGAATCAAATCCAAAGGGCACAGTGCCGAATTATGTACAAGATGACTGACACTTCTTACTGACTATGTTTTGAAACATTCCTGTGACACTAGATATAGATTCCGATGTTTCACTCCCGGTTTACTGTATCCCTTGGACCTTCGTATTGAGGATGAAACACAAAAATGGCATCGGAATGAAATACAAAAGGCACAATGCCGACTTAAGTACAAGATGACTTACTCTTCTTACTGACTATGTTTCTAACCATTCCTGTGACACTAGTTATAGATTCCGATGCTTCACTCCAGGTTTACTGTATCCCTTGGACCTCCTTATTGACAATGAAACACAGAAATTGCATCGGAATTAAATACAAAAGGCACAATGCTGACTTAAGTACAAGAAGACTGACTCTTCTTACTGACTATGTTTTGAACCATTCCTGTGTCACTAGTTATAGATTCCGATGCATCACTCCAGGTTCACTGTATCCCTTGGACTTTCTTATTGACGATGAAATACAGAAATTGCATCGGAAATAAATACAAATAGCACAATGCCGACTTAAGTACAAGAAGACTGACTCTTCTTACTGACTATGTTATTGAACCATTCCTGTGACACTAGTTATAGATTCTGATGCTTCACTTCAGGTTTACTGTATCCCTTTGACCTTCTTATTGACGATGAAACAAAGGAATTGCATTGGAATTAAATACAGAAGGCACAATGCCGACTTAAGTACAAGAAGATTGACTCTACTTACCGACTATGTTTTGAACCATTCCTGTGACACTGGTTACAGATACCGATGCTTCACTGCAGGTTTACTGTATCCCTCTGACCTTCTTATTGACGATGAATCACAGAAACTGCATCGGAATCAAATCCAAAGGGCACAGTGCCGAATTATGTACAAGAACACTGACACTTCTTACTGTCTATGATTTGAACCATTCCTGTGACGCTAGTTATTGATTCCGATGCTTCACTCCAGGTTTACTGTATCCCTCTGAGCTTCTTATTGACGATAAATCACAGAAATTGCATCGGAATCAAATCCAAAGGGCACAGTGCCGAATTAAGTACAAGAAGACTGCCTCTTCTTACTGACTATGTTTTGATTCATTCCTGTGACACTAGGTATAGATTCTGATGCTTCACTCCAGGTTTACTGTATCCCTTGGACCTTCTTATTGACGATGAAACACAGAAATTGCATCGGAATTAAATACAATAGGCACAATGCCGACTTAAGTACAAGAAGACTGAATCTTCTTACTGACTATGTTTTGAACCATTCCTGTGACACTAGATATAGATTCCTATGCTTCACTCCCGGTTTACTGTATCCCTTGGACCTTCGTATTGAGGATGACACACAAAAATGGCATCGGAATGAAATACAAAAGGCACAATGCCGACTTAAGTACAAGAAGACTTACTCTTCTTACTGACTATGTTTCGAACCATTCCTGTGACACTAGTTATAGATTCCGATGCTTCACTCCAGGTGTACTGTATCCCTTGGACCTCCTTATTGACAATGAAACACAGAAATTGCATCGGAATTAAATACAAAAGGCACAATGCCGACTTAAGTACAAGAAGACTGACTCTTCTTACTGACTATGTTTTGAACCATCCCTGTGTCACTAGTTATAGATTCCGATGCATCACTCCAGGTTTACTGTATCCCTTGGACTTTCTTATTGACGATGAAACACAGAAATTGCATCGGAAATAAATACAAAAGGCACAATGCAGACTTAAGTACAAGAAGACTGACTCTTCTTACTGACTATGATTTGAACCATTCCTGTGACACTAGTTATAGATTCTGATGCTTCACTTCAGGTGTACTGCATCCCTTTGACCTTCTTGTTGACGATGAACCACAGGAATTGCATTGGAATTAAATACAGAAGGCACAATGCCGACTTAAGTACAAGAAGACTGACTCTTCTTACCGACTATGTTTTGAACCATTCCTGTGACAATAGTTACAGATTCCGATGCTTGACTGCAGGTTTACTGTATCCCTCTGACCTTCTTATTGACGATGAATCACAGAAATTGCATCGGAATCAAATCCAAAGGGCACAGTGCCGAATTATGTACAAGATGACTGACACTTCTTACTGTCTATGATTTGAACCATTCCTGTGACACTAGTTATTGATTCCGATGCTTCACTCCAGGTTTACTGTATCCCCCTGAGCTTGTTATTGACGATAAATCACAGAAATTGCATCGGAATCAAATCCAAAGGGCACAGTGGAGAATTAAGTACAAGAAGACTGGCTCTTCTTACTGACTATGTATGATTCATTCCTGTGACACTAGTTATAGATTCTGATGCTTCACTCCAGGTTTACTGTATCCCTTGGACCTTCTTATTGACGATGAAACACAGAAGTTGCATCGGAATTAAATACAAAAGGCACAATGCCGACTTAAGTACAAGAAGACTGAATCTTCTTACTGACTATGTTTTGAACCATTCCTGTGACACTAGGTATAGATTCCGATGCTTCACTCCCGGTTTACTGTATCCCTTGCACATTCGTATTGAGGATGAAACACAAAAATGGCTTCGGAATGAAATACAAATGGCACAATGCCGACTTAAGTACAAGAAAACTTACTCTTCTTACTGACTATGTTTCGAACCATTCCTGTGACACTAGCTATAGATTCCGATGCTTCACTCCAGGTTTACTGTATCCCTTGGACCTCCTTATAGACAATGAAGCACAGAAATTGCATCGGAATTAAATACAAAATGCACAATGCCGACTTAAGTACAAGAAGACTGACTCTTCTTACTGACTATGTTTTGAACCATTTCTGTAAGACTAGTTATAGATTCCGGTGCTTCAGGTTTACTGTATCCCTTGGACCTTCATATTGACGATGAAACATAGAAATTGCATCGGAAATAAATACAAAAGGCACAATGCCGACTTAAGTACAAGAAGACTGACTCTTCTTACTGACTATGCTTTGAACCATTCCTGTGACACTAGTTATAGATTCTGATGCTTCACTTCAGGTTTACTGTATCCCTTGGACCTCCTTATTGACAATGAAACACAATAATTGCATCGGAATTAAATACAAAAGGCACAATGCCGACTTAAGTACAAGAAGACTGACTCTTCTTACTGACTATATTTTGAACCATTCCTGTGACACTAGTTATAGATTCCGATGTTTCACTCCCGGTTTACTGTATCCCTTGGACCTTCGTATTGAGGATGAAACACAAAAATGGCATCGGAATGAAATACAAAAGGCACAATGCCGACTTAAGTACAAGATGACTTACTCTTCTTACTGACTATGTTTCTAACCATTCCTGTGACACTAGTTATAGATTCCGATGCTTCACTCCAGGTTTACTGTATCCCTTGGACCTCCTTATTGACAATGAAACACAGAAATTGCATCGGAATTAAATACAAAAGGCACAATGCTGACTTAAGTACAAGAAGACTGACTCTTCTTACTGACTATGTTTTGAACCATCCCTGTGTCACTAGTTATAGATTCCGATGCATCACTCCAGGTTCACTGTATCCCTTGGACTTTCTTATTGACGATGAAACACAGAAATTGCATCGGAAATAAATACAAAAAGCACAATGCCGACTTAAGTACAAGAAGACTGACTCTTCTTACTGACTATGTTATTGAACCATTCCTGTGACACTAGTTATAGATTCTGATGCTTCACTTCAGGTTTACTGTATCCCTTTGACCTTCTTATTGACGATGAAACAAAGGAATTGCATTGGAATTAAATACAGAAGGCACAATGCCGACTTAAGTACAAGAAGATTGACTCTACTTACCGACTATGTTTTGAACCATTCCTGTGACACTGGTTACAGATACCGATGCTTCACTGCAGGTTTACTGTATCCCTCTGACCTTCTTATTGACGATGAATCACAGAAACTGCATCGGAATCAAATCCAAAGGGCACAGTGCCGAATTATGTACAAGAACACTGACACTTCTTACTGTCTATGATTTGAACCATTCCTGTGACGCTAGTTATTGATTCCGATGCTTCACTCCAGGTTTACTGTATCCCTCTGAGCTTCTTATTGACGATAAATCACAGAAATTGCATCGGAATCAAATCCAAAGGGCACAGTGCCGAATTAAGTACAAGAAGACTGCCTCTTCTTACTGACTATGTTTTGATTCATTCCTGTGACACTAGGTATAGATTCTGATGCTTCACTCCAGGTTTACTGTATCCCTTGGACCTTCTTATTGACGAAGAAACACAGAAATTGCATCGGAATTAAATACAATAGGCACAATGCCGACTTAAGTACAAGAAGACTGAATCTTCTTACTGACTATGTTTTGAACCATTCCTGTGACACTAGATATAGATTCCTATGCTTCACTCCCGGTTTACTGTATCCCTTGGACCTTCGTATTGAGGATGACACACAAAAATGGCATCGGAATGAAATACAAAAGGCACAATGCCGACTTAAGTACAAGAAGACTTACTCTTCTTACTGACTATGTTTCGAACCATTCCTGTGACACTAGTTATAGATTCCGATGCTTCACTCCAGGTTTACTGTATCCCTTGGACCTCCTTATTGACAATGAAACACAGAAATTGCATCGGAATTAAATACAAAAGGCACAATGCCGACTTAAGTACAAGAAGACTGACTCTTCTTACTGACTATGTTTTGAACCATCCCTGTGTCACTAGTTATAGATTCCGATGCATCACTCCAGGTTTACTGTATCCCTTGGACTTTCTTATTGACGATGAAACACAGAAATTGCTTAGGAAATAAATACAAAAGGCACAATGCAGACTTAAGTACAAGAAGACTGACTCTTCTTACTGACTATGATTTGAACCATTCCTGTGACACTAGTTATAGATTCTGATGCTTCACTTCAGGTGTACTGTATCCCTTTGACCTTCTTAATGACGATGAACCACAGGAATTGCATTGGAATTAAATACAGAAGGCACAATGCCGACTTAAGTACAAGAAGACTGACTCTTCTTACCGACTATGTTTTGAACCATTCCTGTGACAATAGTTACAGATTCCGATGCTTGACTGCAGGTTTACTGTATCCCTCTGACCTTCTTATTGACGATGAATCACAGAAATTGCATCGGAATCAAATCCAAAGGGCACAGTGCCGAATTATGTACAAGATGACTGACACTTCTTACTGTCTATGATTTGAACCATTCCTGTGACACTAGTTATTGATTCCGATGCTTCACTCCAGGTTTACTGTATCCCCCTGAGCTTGTTATTGACGATAAATCACAGAAATTGCATCGGAATCAAATCCAAAGGGCACAGTGGAGAATTAAGTACAAGAAGACTGGCTCTTCTTACTGACTATGTATGATTCATTCCTGTGACACTAGTTATAGATTCTGATGCTTCACTCCAGGTTTACTGTATCCCTTGGACCTTCTTATTGACGATGAAACACAGAAGTTGCATCGGAATTAAATACAAAAGGCACAATGCCGACTTAAGTACAAGAAGACTGAATCTTCTTACTGACTATGTTTTGAACCATTCCTGTGACACTAGGTATAGATTCCGATGCTTCACTCCCGGTTTACTGTATCCCTTGCACATTCGTATTGAGGATGAAACACAAAAATGGCTTCGGAATGAAATACAAATGGCACAATGCCGACTTAAGTACAAGAAAACTTACTCTTCTTACTGACTATGTTTCGAACCATTCCTGTGACACTAGCTATAGATTCCGATGCTTCACTCCAGGTTTACTGTATCCCTTGGACCTCCTTATTGACAATGAAGCACAGAAATTGCATCGGAATTAAATACAAAATGCACAATGCCGACTTAAGTACAAGAAGACTGACTCTTCTTACTGACTATGTTTTGAACCATTTCTGTAAGACTAGTTATAGATTCCGGTGCTTCAGGTTTACTGTATCCCTTGGACCTTCATATTGACGATGAAACATAGATATTGCATCGGAAATAAATACAAAAGGCACAATGCCGACTTAAGTACAAGAAGACTGACTCTTCTTACTGACTATGCTTTGAACCATTCCTGTGACACTAGTTATAGATTCTGATGCTTCACTTCAGGTTTACTGTATCCCTTGGACCTCCTTATTGACAATGAAACACAATAATTGCATCGGAATTAAATACAAAAGGCACAATGCCGACTTAAGTACAAGAAGACTGACTCTTCTTACTGACTATATTTTGAACCATTCCTGTGACACTAGTTATAGATTCCGTTGCTACACTTGAGGTTTACTGTATCCCTCTGACCTTATTGACGACGAAACACAGAAATTGTATCGGAATTAAATACAAAAGGCACAATGCCGAATTAAGTAGAAGAAGACTGGCACTTATTACTGTCTATGTTTTGAACCATTCATGTGAAACTAGTTATAGATTCCTATGCTTCACTGCATGTTTACTGTATCCCTTGGACCTTCTTATTGACGATGAAACACAGAAATTGCATCGGAATTAAATACAAAATGCACAATGCCGACTGAAGTACAAGAAGACTGACTCTTCTTACTGACTATGTTTTGATTCATTCCTGTGACACTGGTTATGGATTCTGATGCTTCACTCCAGGTTTACTGTATCCCTTGGACCTTCTTATTGACGATGAAACACAGAAATTGCATGGGAATTAAATAAAAAAACACAATGCTGACTTAATTACAACAAGACTGACTCTTCCTACTGTCTATGTTTTGTACCATTCCTGTGACACTAGTTATAGATTCCGATGCTTCACTTCAGGTTTACTGTATCCCTTGGACCTTCTTATTGACGATGAAACACAGAAATTGCGTCGGAATTAATTACAAAAGGCACAATGCCGACTTAAGTACAAGAAAACTGACTATTCTTACTGACTATGTTTTGAACCATTCCTGTGACACTAGTTATAGATTTCGGTGCTACACTTCAGCTTTACTGTATCCCTTGGAACTTCTTATTGACGATGACTCACAGAAATTGAATCGGAATTAAATACAAAAGGCACAATGCCGACTTAAGTAAAAGAATACTGACTCTTCTTACTGTCTATGTTTTGAACCATCCCTGTGACACTTGTTATAGATTCCGATGCTTCACTCCAAGTTTACTGTATCCCTTGGACCGTCTTATTGACGATGAAACACAGAAATTGCATCGGAATTAAATACAAAAGGCACAATGCCGACTTAAGTACAAGAAGACTGATCCTTCCCAGTGTCTATGTTTTGAACCATTCCTGTGACACTAGTTAAAGATTCCGATGCTTCACTTCAGGTCAACTGTATCCCTCTGACCTTCGTAATGACGATGAAACACAGAAATTGCATCGGAATTAAATACAAAAGGCACAATGCCGACTTAAATACAAGTAGACTGACTCTTCCTACTGTCTATGTTGAACCATTCCTGTGACACTAGTTATAGATTCCGATGCCTCACTCCAGGTTTACTGTATCCCTTGGACCTTCTTATTGACGTTGAAACACAGAAATTGCCTCGGAATTAATCAAAAAACACAATGCCGAATTAAGTACAAGAAGACTGACTCATCTTAGTGTCTATGCTTTGAACCATTCCTTTGACACTAGTTACAGATTCCGATGCTTCACTTGAGGTTTACTGTATCCCTCTGACCTTCTTATTGACGATGAAACACAGAAATTGCATCGGAAATCAATACAAAAGGCATAATGCAGACTTAAATACAAGAACACTGTATCTTCTTACTGACTATGCTTTGAACCATTCCTGTGACACTAGTTTTAGATTCCGATGCTTCACTTCAGGTTTGCTGTATCCCTCTGACCTTCTTATCGACGATGAAACACAGAAATTGGATCGGAATTAAATACAAAAGGCACAATGCCGACTTAAGTACAAGAAGACTGACTCTTCCTACTGTCTATGTTTGAACCATTCCTGTGACACTAGTTATAGATTCCGATGCTTCACTCCCGGTTAACTGTATGCTTTGGACCTTCTTATTGACGATGAAACACAGAAATTCCAACGGAATTAAATAGAAAATGCACAATGCAGACTTAAGTACAAGAAGACTTACTCTTCCTACCGTCTATGTTTTGAACCATTCCTGTGACACTAGTTATGGATTCCGACGCTTCACGTCAGGTTTGCTGTATCCCTTGGACCTTCTTGTTGACGATGAAACACAGAAATTGTATCGGTATGAAATACAAATGGCACAATGCCGACTGAAGTACAAGAAGACTGACCTTTCATACTGACTCTGTTTTGATTCATTCCTGTGACACTAGTTATAGATTCTGATGCTTCACTCCAGGTTTACTCTATCCCTAGGACCTTCTTATTGAAGATGAAACACAGATATTGCATCGGAATTAAATACAAAAGGCACAATGCCGACTTAAGTACAAGAAGACTAACCCTTCCTACTGACTATGTTTTGAACCATTCCTGTGACACTAGTTATAGGTTCCGATGCTTCACTTCAGATTTACTGTATCCCTCTGACCTTCGTATTGACGATGAAACACAGAAATTGCAACGGAATTAAATAGAAAAGGCACAATGCCGACTTAAGTACAAGAAGACTGACCCTTCTTACTGACTATGTTTTGAACCATTCCTGTGACACTATTTGTAGCTTCCGATGCTTCACTTCAGGTTTACTGTATCCCTTGGATTTTCGTATTGACGATGAAGCACAGAGATTGCATCGGAATTAAATAGAAAAGGCACAATGCCTACTTAAGTACAAGACGACTGACTCTTCCTACTGTCTATGTTTTGATCCATTCCTGTGACACTAGTTATAGATTCCGATGCTTCACTACAGGTTTACTGTATCCCTCTGACCTTCTTATTGACGATGAAACACAGAAATTGCATCGGAATTAAATAAAAATGCACAATGCCGACATAAGTACAACAAGACTGATTCTTCCTACTGTCTATGTTTTGAACCATTCCTGTGACACTAGTTATAGATTCCCATGCTTCACTCCAGGTTTACTATATCCCTTGGACCTTCTTATTGACGATGAAACACAGAAATTGCATCGGAATTAAATACAAAAGGCACAATGCCGACTTAAGTACCAGAAGACTGACTCTTCTTACTGACTAAGATTTGAACCATTCCTGTGACACTAGTTATAGATTCCGATGCTTCACTTGAGGTTTACTGTATCCCTCTGACCTTCTTATTGACGATGAATCACAGAAATTGCATCGGAATTAGATACAAAAGGCACAATGCCGACTTAAGTACAAGAACACTGACTCTTCTTTCTGACTATGCTTTGAACTATTCCTGTGTCACTAGTTATAAATTCCGAAGCTTCACATCAGATTTACTGTATCCCTCTGACCATCCTATTGACGAACAATCACAGAAATAGTATTGGAATTAAATACTAAAGGCACAATGCCGAATTAAGTACAAGAAGACTGACTCTTCTTACTGTCGATGTTTTGAACGGTTCCTGTGACACTAGTTATAGATTCCGATGCTTAACTTCAGGTTTACTGCATCCATCTGACCTTCTTATTGACGATGAAACACAGAAATTGCATCGGAATTAAATTTAATGAGCACATTGCCGAATTAAGTACAAGAAGACTGACTCTTCTTACAGTCTATGATTTGAACCATTCCTGTGACACTAGTTATAGATTCCGATGCTTCACTCCAGGTTTACTATATACCTTGGACCTTCTAATTGACGATGAAATACAGAAATTGCATCGGAATTAAATAGAAAAGGCACAATGCCGACTTAAGTACAAGAAGACTGACTCTTCATACAGTCTATGTTTGAACCATTCCTGTGACACTAGTTATAGATTCCGATGCTTCACTCCAGGTTCACTGTATCCCTTGGACCTTCGTTTTGACGATGAAACACAGCAATTGCTTCGAAATCAAGTAAAAAAGGCACAAAGTCGACTTAAGTACAAGAAGACTGACTCTTCTTACTGACTAAGTTTTGAATCATTCCTGTGACACTAGATATAGATTCCGATGCTTCACTTCAGGTTTACTGTATCCCTCTGATCCTCTTATTGACGATGAAACACAGAAATTGCAACAGAATTAAATACAAAAGGGTCAATGCAGACTTAAGTGCAAGAAGACTGACTCTTCGTCTGTCTATGTTTTGAACCATTCCTGTGATACAAGTTATAGATTTCATTGCTTCACTTCAGGTTTACTGTATCCCTTGGACCTTCTTATTGACGATGAAACACAGAAATGGCATCGGAATTAAATACAAAAGGCACAATGCCGACTTAAGTACAAGAAGACTGACTCTTCTTACTGACTATGTTTTGAACCATTCCTGTGACACTAGTTATAGGTTTCGATGCTTAACTTCAGGTTTACTGTATCCCTCTGACCGTCTTATTGACGATGAAACACAGAAATTGCATCGGAATTAAACGCAAAGGGCACATCGCCGAATTAAGTACAAGAAGACTGACTCTTCTTACTGTCTATGATTTGAACCATTCCTGTGACACTAGTTATAGATTCCGATGCTTCACTCCAGCATTGCTGTATCCCTTGGACCTTCTTATTTACGATGAAACACAGAAATTGCATCGGAAATTAATACAAATTGCACAATGGCGACTTAAGTACAAGAAGACTGACTCTTCTTACCGTCTATGTTTTGAACCATTCCTGTGACACTAGTTATATATTCCGGTGCTTCACTTCTGGTTTACTGGATCCCTTGGACCTACTTATTGACGATGACACACAGAAATTGCATCGGAATTAAATACAAAAGGCACAATGCCGACTTAAGTACAAGAAGACTGACTCTTCCCACTGTCTATGTTTTGAACCATTCCTGTGACACTAGTTATAGATTCCGATGCTTAACTTCAGGTTTACTGTATCTCTTCGACTTTCTTATTGACGATGAAATTCAGAAATTGCATCGGAATTAAATACAAAAGGCACAATGCCGACTTAAGTACAAGAACACTGACTCTTCTCTCTGACTATGTTTTGAACCAATCCTGTGTCACTAGTTATAGATTCCGAAGCTTCACTTCAGATTTACTCAATCCCTCTGACCTTCATATTGACGATCAAACACAGAAATTGTATTGGAATTAAATACTAAAGGCACAATGCCGAATTAAGTACAAGAAGACTGACTCTTCTTACTGTAGATGCTTTGAACCGTTCCTGTGACACTAGTTATAGATTCCGATGCTTCACTCCAGGTTTACTGTATCCCTTGGACCTTCTTATTGACGATGAAACACAGAAATTGCATCGGAATTTAATAAAAAATGTACAATGCCGCCTTAAGTACAAGAAGACTGACTCTTCTTAGTGTCTATGTCTTGAACCATTCCTGTGACACTAGTTATAGATTCCGATGCTTCACTCCAGGTTTACTATATACCTTGGACCTTCTTACTGACGATGAAATACAGAAGTTGCACCGGAATTAAATAGAAAAGGCACAATGCCGACTTAAATTCAAGAAGACTGACTCTTCATACAGTCTATGTTTGCACCATTCCTGTGACACTAGTTATAGATTCCGATGCTTCACTCCAGGTTTACTGTATCCCTCTGACCTTCCTATTGACGATCAAACACAGAAATTGCATTGGGATTAATTACTAAATGCACAATGCCGAATTAAGTACAAGAAGACTGACTCTTCTTACTGTCGATGTTTTGACCCATTCCTGTGACGCTAGTTATAGATTCCGATGCTTCACTCCAGGTTTACTGTATCCCTTGGACCTTCTTATTGACGATGAAACACAGAAATTGCATCGGAATTAAATAAAAAAGGCACAATGCCGACTTAAGTACAAGAAGACTTACTCTTCCTACTGTCTATGTTTTGATCTATTCCTGTGACACTAGTTATAGATTCCGATGCTTCACTACAGGTTTACTATATACCTTGGACCTTCTTGTTGACGATGAAATACAGAAATTGCATCGGAATTGAATACAAAAGGCACAACGCCGACTTTAGTACAAGATGACTGACTCTTCTGACTGACTATGTTTTGAACCATTCCTGTGACACTAGTTATAGATTCCGATGCTTCACTTCAGATTTACTGTATCCCGCTGACGTTCTTATTGACGATGAAACACTGAAATTGCGTCGGAATTAAATACAAAATGCACAATGCCGAATTATGTACAAGAAGACTGACGCTTCTTACTGTCTATGTTTTGAACCATTCCTGTGACACTACTTATTGATTCCGATGCTTCACTCCAGGTTTACTGTATCCTTTGGACCTTCTTATTTACGATGAAACACACAAATTGCATCGGAATTTAATACAAAGGGCACAATGGCGACTTAAGTACAAGAAGACTGACTCTTTTTACTGTCTATGTTTGAACCATTCCTGTGACACTATTTATAGATTTCGATGCTTCACTTCATGTTTACTGTATCCCTTTAGACCTTCTTATTGACGATGAAACACAGAAATTGCATCGGAATTAAATACAAAAGGCACAATGCCGACTTAAGTAGAAGAAGACTGACTCTTCCTACTGTCTATGATTTGAACCATTCCTGTGACACTAGTTTTAGATTCCGATGCTTCACTTCAGGTTTACTGTATCCCTCCGACCTTCTTATTGACGATGAAACACAGAAATTGCATCGGAATTAAATACAAAAGGCACAAATCCGACTTAAGTACAAGAAGACTGACTCTTTTTACTGTCTATGTTTGAACCATTCCTGTGACTCTAGTTATAGATTCCGATGCTTCCCCCCCGGTTTACTGTATGCCTTGGACCTTCTTAGTGACGATGAAACAATGAAATTGCATCGGAATTAAATATTAAAGGCACAACGCAGACTTAAGTATAAGAAGACTGATTCTTCCTACTGTCTATGTTTTGAACCATTCCTGTGACACTAGTTATAGATTCCGATGCCTCACTCCAGGTTTACTGTATCCCTTGGACCTTCTTATTGACGTTGAAACACAGAAATTGCATCGGAATTAAACAAAAAACACAATGCCGTATTAAGTAAAAGAAGACTGACTCATCTTAGTGTCTATGCTTTGAACCATTCCTTTGACACTAGTTACAGATTCCGCTGCTTCACTTGAGGTTTACTGTATCCCTCTGACCTTCATATTGACGATGAAACACAGGAATTGCATCGGAAATCAATACAAAAGGCATAATGCCGACTTAAATACAAGAACACTGTCTCTTCTTACTGACTATGATTTGAACCATTCCTGTGACACTAGTTTTAGATTCCGATGCTTCACTTCAGGTTTACTGTATCCCCCTGACCTTCTTATCGACGATGAAACACAGAAATTGCATCGGAATTAAATACAAAAGGCACAATGCCGACTTAAGTACAAGAAGACTGACTCTTCCTACTGTCTATGTTTGAACCATTCCTGTGACACTAGTTATAGATTCCGATGCTTCACTCCCGGTTTACTGTATGCTTTGGCCTTCTTATTGACGATGAAACACAGAAATTCCATCGGAATTAAATAGAAAATGCACAATGCAGACTTAAGCACAAGAAGACTTACTCTTCCTACTGTCTATGTTTTGAACCATTCCTGTGACACTAGTTATGGATTCCGATGCTTCACTTCAGGTTTGCTGTATCCCTTGGACCTTCTTGTTGACGATGAAACACAGAAATTGCATCGGTATGAAATACAAATAGCACAATGCCGACTGAAGTACAAGAAGACTGACCTTTCATACTGACTCTGCTTTTGATTCATTCCTGTGACACTAGTTATAGATGCTGATGCTTCACTCCAGGTTTACTCTATCACTAGGACCTTCTTATTGAAGATGAAACACAGAAATTGCATCGGAATTAAATACAAAAGGCACAATGCCGACTTAAGTACAAGAAGACTAACCCTTCCTACTGACTATGTTTTGAACCATTCCTGTGACACTACTTATAGGTTCCGATGCTTCACTTCAGATTTACTGTATCCCTCTGACCTTCGTATTGACGATGAAACACAGAAATTGCAACGGAATTAAATAGAAAAGGCACAAGGCCGACTTAAGTACAAGAAGACTGACCATTCTTACTGACTATGTTTTGAACCATTCCTGTGACACAATTTGTAGTTTCCGATGCTTCACTTCAGGTTTACTGTATCCCTTGGATTTTCGTATTGACGATGAAGCACAGAAATTGCATCGGAATTAAATAGAAAAGGCACAATGCCTACTTAAGTACTAGACGACTGACTCTTCCTACTGTCTATGATTTGATCCATTCCTGTGACATTAGTTATAGATTCCGATGCTTCACTACAGGTTTACTGTATCCCTCTGACCTTCTTATTGACGATGAAACACAGAAATTGCATCGGAATTAAATAAAAATGCACAATGCCGACATAAGTACAACAAGACTGACTCTTCCAACTGTCTATGTTTTGAACCATTCCTGTGACACTAGTTATAGATTCCCATGCTTCACTCCAGGTTTACTATATCCCTTGGACCTTCTTATTGACGATGAAACACAGAAATTGCATCGCAATTAAATACAAAAGGCACAATGCCGACTTAGGTACAAGAAGACTGACTCTTCTTACTGACTAAGATTTGAACCATTCCTGTGACACTAGTTATAAATTCCGATGCTTCACTTGAGGTTTACTGTATCCCTCTGACCTTCTTATTGACAATGAAACACAGAAATTGCATCGGAATTAAATACAAAAGGCACAATGCCGACTTAAGTACAAGATCACTGACTCTTCTTTCTGACTATGCTTTGAACTATTCCTGTGTCACTAGTTATAAATTCCGAAGCTTCACTTCAGATTTACTGTATCCCTCTGACCTTCATATTGTCGTTCAAACACAGAAATTGTATTGGAATTAAATACTAAAGGCACAATGTCGAATTAACTTCAAGAAGACTGACTCTTCTTACTGTCGATGTTTTGAACCGTTCCTGTGACACTATTTATGGATTCCGATGCTTCACACCAGGTTTACTGTATCCCTTGTACCTTCTTATTGACGATGAAACACAGAAATTGCATCGGAATTTAATAAAAAAGGAACAATGCCGCCTTAAGTATAAGAAGACTGACTCTTATTACTGTCTATGTCTTGAACCATTCCTGTGACACTAGTTATAGATTCCGATGCTTCACTCCAGGTTTACTATATACCTTGGACCTTCTTATTGACGATGAAACACAGAAATTGCAACGGAATTAAATACAAAAGGGTCAATGCAGACTTAAGTACAAGAAGACTGACTCTTCCTACTAACTATGATTTGAACCATTCCTGTGACACTAGTTTTAGATTCCGATGCTTCACTTCAGGTTTACTGTATCCCTCTGACCTTATTAATGACGATGAAACACAGAAATTGCATCGGAATTAAATCCAAAGGGCACATTGCCGAATTAAGAACAAGAAGACTGACTCTTCTTACTGTCTATGATTTGAACCATTCCTGTGACACTAGTTATAGATTCCGATGCTTCACTCCAGCATTACTGTATCCCTTGGACCTTCTTATTTACGATGAAACACAGAAATTGCATCGGAAATTAATACAAATTGCACAATGGCGACTTAAGTACAAGAAGACTCACTCTTCTTACCGACTATGATTTGAACCATTCCTGTGACACTAGTTATATATTCCGGTGCTTCACTTCAGGTTTACTGGATCCCTTGGACCTACTTATTGACGATGACACACAGAAATTGCATCGGAATTAAATACAAAAGGCACAATGCCGACTTAAGTACAAGAAGACTGACTCTTCCCACTGTCTATGTTTTGAACCATTCCTGTGACACTAGTTATAGATTCCGATGCTTAACTTCAGGTTTACTGTATCTCTTCGACCTTCTTATTGACGATGAAATTCAGAAATTGCATCGGAATTAAATACAAAAGGCACAATGCCGACTTAAGTACAAGAACACTGACCCTTCTCTCTGACTATGTTTTGAACCAATCCTGTGTCACTAGTTATAGATTCCGAAGCTTCACTTCAGATTTACTGTATCCCTCTGACCTTCATATTGACGATCAAACACAGAAATTGTATTGGAATTAAATACTAAGGGCACAATGCCGAATTAAGTACAGGAAGACTGACTCTTCTTACTGTCGATGTTTTGACCCATTCCTGTGACGCTAGTTATAGATTCCGATGCTTCACTCCAGGTTTACTGTATCCCTTGGACCTTCTTATTGACGATGAAACACAGAAATTGCATCGGAATTAAATAAAAAAGGCACAATGCCGACTTAAGTACAAGAAGACTGATCTTCTTACTGTCTATGTTTTGATCTATTCCTGTGACACTAGTTATAGATTCCGATGCTTCACTCCAGATTTACTATATACCTTGGACCTGCTTGTTGACGATGAAATACAGAAATTGCATCGGAATTAAATACAAAAGGCACAACGCCGACTTTAGTACAAGATGACTGACTCTTCTGACTGACTATGATTTGAACCATTCCTGTGACACTAGTTATAGATTCCGATGCTTCACTTCAGATTTAGTGTATCCCGCTGACGTTCTTATTGACGATGAAACACAGAAATTGCGTCGGAATTAAATACAAAATGCACAATGCCGAAATATGTACAAGAAGACTGACGCTTCTTACTGTCTATGTTTTGAACCATTCCTGTGACACTACTTATTGATTCCGATGCTTCACTCCAGGTTTACTGTATTCTTTGGACCTTCTTATTTACGATGAAACACACAAATTGCATCGGAATTTAATACAAAGGGCACAATGGCGACTTAAGTACAAGAAGACTGACTCTTCTTACTGACTATGTTTGAACCATTCCTGTGACACTAGTTATATATTCCGGTGCTTCACTTCAGGTTTACTGGATTCCTTGGACCTACTTATTGACGATGAAACACAGAAATTGCATTGGAATTAAATACAAAAGGCACAATGCCGACTTAAGTAGAAGAAGACTGACTCTTCCTACTGTCTATGATTTGAAACATTCCTGTGACACTAGTTTTAGATTCCGATGCTTCACTTCAGGTTTACTGTATCCCTCCGACCTTCTTATTGACGATGAAACACAGAAATTGCATCCGAATTAAATACAAAAGGCACAAATCCGACTTAAGTACAAGAAGACTGACTCTTTTTACTGTCTATGTTTGAACCACTCCTGTGACACTATTTATAGATTTCGATGCTTCTCTTCATGTTTACTGTATCCCTTTAGACCTTCTTATTGACGATGAAACACAGAAATTGCATCGGAATGAAATACAAAATGCACAATGCCGACTTAAGTACAATAAGACTGACCCTTCCTACTGTCTATGTTTTGAACCATTCCTGTGACACTAGTTATAGATTCCGATGCTTCACTTCAGGTCAACTGTATCCCTCTGACCTTCGTATTGACGATGAAACACAGAAATTGCATCGGAATTAAATACAAAAGGCACAATGCCGATTTAAGTACAAGAAGACTGACTCTTCCTACTGTCTATTTTTGAACCATTCCTGTGACTCTAGTTATAGATTCCGATGCTTCCCTCCTGGTTTACTGTATGCCTTGGACCTTCTTATTGACGATGAAACAAAGAAATTGCATCGGAATTAAATAGAAAAGGCACAATGCAGACTTAAGTACAAGTAGACTGATTCTTCCTACTGTCTATGTTTTGAACCATTCCTGTGACACTAGTTATAGATTCCGATGCTTCACTTCAGGTTTACTGTATCCCTTGGACCTTCTTATTGACGATGAAACACAGAAATGGCATCGGAATTAAATAAAAAAGGCACAATACCGCCTTAAGTACAAGAAGACTGACTCTTCTTACTGTCTATGCCTTGAACCATTCCTGTGACACTAGTTATAGATTCCGATGCCTCACTCCAGGTTTACTGTGTCCCTTGGACCTTCTTATTCACGTTGAAACACAGAAATTGCATCGGAATTAAATAAAAAAGGCACAATGCCGAATTAAGTACAAGAAGACTGACTCATCTTAGTGTCTATGCTTTGAACCATTCCTTTGACACTAGTTACAGATTCCGATGCTTCACTTGAGGTTTACTGTATCCCTCTGACCTTCTTATCGACGATGAAACACAGAAATTGCATCGGAATTACATACAAGAGGCACAATGCCGACTTAAGTACAAGAAGACTGACTCTTCCTACTGTCTAAGTTTGAACCATTCCTGTGACACTAGTTATAGATTCCGATGCTTCACTCCCGGTTTACTGTATGCCTTGGACCTTCTTATTGACGATGAAACACAGAAATTCCATCGGAATTAAATAGAAAATGCACAATGCAGACTAAAGTACAAGAAGACTCACTCTTCCTACTGGTTATGTTTTGAACCATTCCTGTGACATTAGTTACTGATTCCGATGCTTCACTTCAGGTTTGCTGTATCCCTTGGACCTTCTTGTTGACGATGAAACACAGAAATTGCATCAGTATGAAATTCAAATGGCACAATGCCGACTGAAGTACAAGAAGACTGACCTGTCATTCTGACTCTGTTTCGATTCATTCCTGTGACACTAGTTATAGATTCTGATGCTTCACTCCAGGTTTACTGTATCCCTAGGACATTCTTATTGAAGATGAAACACAGAAATTGCATCGGAATTACATACAAAAGGCACAATGCCGACTTAAGTACAAGAAGACTAACCCTTCCTACTGACTATGTTTTGAACCATTCCTGTGACACTAGTTATAGGTTCCGATGCTTCACTTCAGATTTACTGTATCCCTCTGACCTTCGTATTGACGATGAAACACAGAAATTGCAGCGGAATTAAATAGAAAAGGCACAATGCCGACTTAAGTACAAGAAGACTGACCCCTCTTACTGACTATGTTTTGAACCATTCCTGTGACACTAGTTACTGATTCCGATGCTTCACTCCAGGTTTACTGTATTCCTTGGACCTTCGTATTGACGATGAAACAAAGAAATTGCATCAGAATTAAATAAAAAAGGCACATTGCCGACTTAAGTACAAGAAGACTGACTCTTCTTACTGTCTATGCTTTGATCTATTCCTGTGACACTAGTTATAGATTCCGATGCTTCACTCCAGGTTTACTACATACCTTGGACCTTCTTGTTGACGATGAAATACAGAAATTGCATCGGAATTAAATACAAAAGGCACAACGCCGACTTTAGTACAGGATGACTGACTCTTCTTACTGACTATGTTTTGAACCATTCCTGTGACACTAGTTATAGATTCCGATGCTTCACTTCAGGTTTACTGTATCCCTTGGACCTTCTTATTGACGATGAAACACAGAAATTGCATCGGAATTTAATAAAAAAGGAACAATGCCGCCTTAAGTATAAGAAGACTGACTCTTATTACTGTCTATGTCTTGAACCATTCCTGTGACACTAGATACTGATTCCGATGCTTCACTCCAGGTTTACTGTATACCTTGGACCTTCTTATTGACGATGAAACACAGAAATAGCAACGGAATTAAATACAAAAGGGTCAATGCAGACTTAAGTACAAGAAGACTGACTCTTCCTACTAACTATGATTTGAACCATTCCTGTGACACTAGTTTTAGATTCCGATGCTTCACTTCAGGTTTACTGTATCCCTCTGACCTTATTAATGACGATGAAACACAGAAATTGCATCGGAATTAAATCCCAAGGGCACATTGCCGAATTAAGTACAAGAAGACTGACTCTTCTTACTGTCTATGATTTGAACCATTCCTGTGACACTAGCTATAGATTCCGATGCTTCACTCCAGCATTACTGTATCCCTTGGACCTTCTTATTTACGATGAAACACAGAAATTGCATCGGAAAATAATACAAATTGCACAATGGCGACTTAAGTACAAGAAGACTGACTCTTCTTACCGACTATGTTTTGAACCATTCCTGTGACACTAGTTATATATTCCGGTGCTTCACTTCAGGTTTACTGGATCCCTTGGACCTACTTATTGACGATGACACACAGAAATTGCATCGGAATTAAATACAAAAGGCACAATGCCGACTTAAGTACAAGAAGACTGACTCTTCCCACTGTCTATGTTTTGAACCATTCCTGTGACACTAGTTATAGATTCCGGTGCTTAACTTCAGGTTTACTGTGCCTCTTCGACCTTCTTATTGACGATGAAATTCAGAAATTGCATCGGAATTAAATACAAAAGGCACAATGCCGACTTAAGTACAAGAACACTGACCCTTCTCTCTGACTATGTTTTGACCCAATCCTGTGTCACTAGTTATAGATTCCGAAGCTTCACTTCAGATTTACTGTATCCCTCTGACCTTCATATTGACGATCAAACACAGAAATTGTATTGGAATTAAATACTAAAGGCACAATGCCGAATTAAGTACAAGAAGACTGACTCTTCTTACTGTCGATGTTTTGACCCATTCCTGTGACGCTAGTTATAGATTCCGATGCTTCACTCCAGGTTTACTGTATCCCTTGGACCTTCTTATTGACGATGAAACACAGAAATTGCATCGGAATTAAAAAAAAAAGGCACAATGCCGACTTAAGTACAAGAAGACTGACTCTTCTTACTGTCTATGTTTTGATCTATTCCTGTGACACTAGTTATAGATTCCGATGCTTCACTCCAGATTTACTATATACCTTGGACCTTCTTGTTGACGATGAAATACAGAAATTGCATCGGAATTAAATACAAAAGGCACAACGCCGACTTTAGTACAAGATGACTGACTCTTCTGACTGACTATGTTTTGAACCATTCCTGTGACACTAGTTATGGATTCCGATGCTTCACTTCAGATTTACTGTATCCCGCTGACGTTCTTATTGACGATGAAACACAGAAATTGCGTCGGAATTAAATACAAAATGCACAATGCCGAATTATGTACAAGAAGACTGACGCTTCTTACTGTCTATGATTTGAACCATTCCTGTGACACTACTTATTGATTCCGATGCTTCACTCCAGGTTTACTGTATCCTTTGGACCTTCTTATTTACGATGAAACACACAAATTGCATCGGAATTTAATACAAAGGGCACAATGGCGACTTAAGTACAAGAAGACTGACTCTTCTTACTGACTATGTTTGAACCATTCTTGTGACACTAGTTATATATTCCGGTGCTTCACTTCAGGTTTACTGGATTCCTTGGACCTACTTATTGACGATGAAACACAGAAATTGCATCGGAATTAAATACAAAAGGCACAATGCCGACTTAAGTAGAAGAAGACTGACTCTTCCTACTGTCTATGATTTGAAACATTCCTGTGACACTAGTTTTAGATTCCGATGCTTCACTTCAGGTTTACTGTATCCCTCCGACCTTCTTATTGACGATGAAACACAGAAATTGCATCGGAATTAAATGCAAAAGGCACAAATTCGACTTAAGTACAAGAAGACTGACTCTTTTTACTGTCTATGTTTGAACCATTCCTGTGACACTATTTTTAGATTTCGATGCTTCACTTCATGTTTACTGTATCCCTTTAGACCTTCTTATTGACGATGAAACACAGAAATTGCATCGGAATGAAATACAAAATGCACAATGCCGACTTAAGTACAATAAGACTGACCCTTCCTACTGTCTATGTTTTGAACCATTCCTATGACACTAGTTATAGATTCCGATGCTTCACTTCAGGTCAACTGTATTCCTATGACCTTCGTATTGACGATGAAACACAGAAATTGCATCGGAATTAAATACAAAAGGCACAATGCCGACTTAAGTACAAGAAGACTGACTCTTCCTACTGTCTATTTTTGAACCATACCTGTGACTCTAGTTATAGATTCCGATGCTTCCCTCCCGGTTTACTGTATGCCTTGGACCTTCTTATTGACGATGAAACAAAGAAATTGCATCGGAATTAAATAGAAAAGGCACAATGCAGACTTAAGTACAAGTAGACTGATTTTTCCTACTGTCTATGTTTTGAACCATTCCTGTGACACTAGTTATAGATTCCGATGCTTCACTTCAGGTTAACTGTATCCCTTGGACCTTCTTATTGACGATGAAACACAGAAATGGCATCGGAATTAAATAAAAAAGCACAATACCGCCTTAAGTACAAGAAGAATGACTCTTCTTACTGTCTATGTCTTGAACCATTCCTGTGACACTAGTTATAGATTCCGATGCCTCACTCCAGGTTTACTGTGTCCCTTGGACCTTCTTATTCACGTTGAAACACAGAAATTGCATCGGAATTAAATAAAAAAGGCACAATGCCGAATTAAGTATAAGAAGACTGACTCATCTTAGTGTCTATGCTTTGAACCATTCCTTTGACACTAGTTACATATTCCGATGCTTCACTTGAGGTTTACTGTATCCCTCTGACCTTCTTATCGACGATGAAAGACAGAAATTGCATCGGAATTACATACAAAAGGCACAATGCCGACTTAAGTACAAGAAGACTGACTCTTCCTACTGTCTATGTTTGAACCATTCCTGTGACACTAGTTATAGATTCCGATGCTTCACTCCCGGTTTACTGTATGCCTTGGACCTTCTTATTGACGATGAAACACAGAAATTCCATCGGAATTAAATAGAAAATGCACAATGCAGACTTAAGTACAAGAAGACTTACTCTTCCTACTGTCTATGCTTTGAACCATTCCTGTGACACTAGTTACGGATTCCGATGCTTCACTTCAGGTTTGCTGTATCCCTTGGACCTTCTTGTTGACGATGAAACACAGAAATTGCATCGGTATGGAATTCAAATGGCACAATGCCGACTGAAGTACAAGAAGACTGACCTTTCATACTGACTCTGTTTTGATTCATTCCTGTGACACTAGTTATAGATTCTGATGCTTCACTCCAGGTTTACTGTATCCCTAGGACATTCTTATTGAAGATGAAACACAGAAATTGCATCGGAATTACATACAAAAGGCACAATGCCAACTTAAGTACAAGAAGACTAACCCTTCTTACTGACTATGTTTTGAACCATTCCTGTGACACTAGTTACAGATTCCGATGCTTCACTCCAGGTTTACTGTATTCCTTGGACCTTCGTATTGACGATGAAACACAGAAATTGCATCGGAATTAAATAAAAAAGGCACAATGCCGACTTAAGTACAAGAAGACTGACTCTTCTTACTGTCTATGTTTTGATCTATTCCTGTGACACTAGTTATAGATTCCGATGCTTCACTCCAGGTTTACTACATACCTTGGACCTTCTTGTTGACGATGAAATACAGAAATTGCATCGGAATTAAATACAAAAGGCACAACGCCGACTTTAGTACAGGATGACTGACTCTTCTTACTGACTATGTTTTGAACCATTCCTGTGACACTAGTTACAAATTCCGATGCTTCACTACAGGTTTACTGTATCCCTCTGACCTTCTTATTGACGATGAAACACAGAAATTGCATCGGAATTAAATACTAAAGGCACACTGCCGACTTAAGTACAAGAAGACTGACTCTTCTTACTGACTAAGATTTGAACCATTCCTGTGACACTAGTTATAGATTCCGATGCTTCACTTGAGGTTTACTGTATCCCTCTGACCTTCTTATTGACGATGAAACACAGAAATTGCATCGGAATTAAATACAAAAGGCACAATGCCGACTTAAGTACAAGATCACTGACTCTTCTTTCTGACTATGCTTTGAACTATTTCTGTGTCACTAGTTATAGATTCCGAAGCTTCACTTCAGATTTACTGTATCCCTCTGACCATCCTATTGACGAACAATCACAGAAGTAGTATTGGAATTAAATATTAAAGGCACAATGCCGAATTAAGTACAAGAAGACTGACTCTTCTTACTGTCGATGTTTTGAACCGTTCCTGTGACACTAGTTATAGGTTCCGATGCTTAACTTCAGGTTTACTGTATCCCTCTGACCTTCGTATTGACGATGAAACACAGAAATTGCATCGGAATTAAATCCAATGAGCACATTGCCGAATTAAGTACAAGATGACCGACTCTTCTTACTGTCTATGATTTGAACCATTCCTGTGACACTAGTTATAGATTCCGATGCTTCACTCCAGGTTTACTGTATCCCTCTGACCTTCTTATTGACGATGAAACACAGAAATTGCATCGGAATTAAATACAAAAGGCACAATGCCGACTTAAGTACAAGAAGACTGACTCTTCTTACTGACTATGTTTTGAACCATTCCTGTGACACTAGTTGTATATTCCGGTGCTTCACTTCAGGTTTACTGGATCCCTTGGACCTACTTATTGACGATGACACACAGAAATTGCATCGGAATTAAATACAAAAGGCACAATGCCGACATAAGTACAAGAAGACGGACTCTTCATACTGTCTATGATTTGAACCATTCCTGTGACACTAGTTATTGATTCCGATGCTTCACTTCAGGTTTACTGTATCACTCTGACCTTCTTATTGACGATGAAACAATGAAATTGCATCGGAATTAAATACAAAAGGCACAATGCCGACTTAAGTACAAGAAGACTAACTCTTCCCACTGTCTATGTTTTGAACCATTCCTGTGACACAAGTTATAGATTCCGATGCTTCACTTCAGGTTTACTGCATCCCTCTGACCTTCTTATTGACGATGAAACAAAGAAATTGCATCGGAATAAATACAAAAGGCACAATGCCGACTTAAGTACAAGAAGACTAACTCTTCCCACTGTCTATGTTTTGAACCATACCTGTGACACTAGTTATAGATTCCGATGCTTAACTTCAGGTTTACTGTATCCCTCTGACCTTCGTATTGACGATGAAACACAGAAATTGCATCGGAATTAAATCCAATGAGCACATTGCCGAATTAAGTACAAGAAGACTGACTCTTCTTACTGTCTATGATTTGAACCATCCCTGTGACACTAGTTATAGATTCCGATGCTTCACTCCAGGTCTACTGTATCCCTTGGACCTTCTTATTGACGATGAAACTCAGAAATTGCATCGGAATTTTATAAAAAAGGCACAATGTCGCCTTAAGTACAAGAAGACTGACTCTTCTTACTCTCTATGTCTTGAACCATTCCGGTGACACTAGTTATAGATTCCGATGCTTCACTCCAGGTTTACAGTATCCCTTGGACCTTCTTATTGACGATGAAACACAGAAATTGCATCGGAATTTAATAAAAAATGCACAATGCCGCCTTAAGTACAAGAAGACTGACTCTTCTTACTGTCTATGACTTGAACCATTCCTGTGACACTTGTTATAGATTCCGATGGTTCACTCCAGGTTTACTATATACCTTGGACCTTCTTATTGACGATGAAATACAGATATTGCATCGGAATTAAATACAAAAGGCACAATGCCGACTTAAGTACAAGAACACTGACTCTTCTATCTGACTATGTTTGAACCATTCCTGTGTCACTAGTTATAGATTCCGATACTTCACTTCAGATTTACTGTATCCCTCTGACCTTCATATTGACGTTCAAACACAGAAATTGTATAGGAATAATATACTAAAGGCACAATGTCGAATTAAGTACAAGAGGACTGACTCTTCTTACTGTCGATGTTTTGAACCGTTCCTGTGACACTAGTTATAGATTCCGATGCTTCACTCCAGGTTTACTGTATCCCTTGGACCTTCTTATTGACGATGAAACACAGAAATTGCATCGGAATTTAATAAAAAAGGCACAATGCCGCCTTAAGTTTAAGAAGACTGACTCTTCTTACTGTCTATGTCTTGAACCATTCCTGTGACACTAGTTATAGATTCCGATGCTTCACTCCAGGTTTACTATATACCTTGGACCTTCTTATTGACGATGAAATACAGAAATTGCATCGGAATTAAATAAAAAAGGCACAAAGTCGACTTAAGTACAAGAAGACTGACTCTTCGTACTGTCTAAGTTTTGAATCATTCCTGTGACACTAGATATAGATTCCGATGCTTCACTTCAGGTTTACTGTATCCCTCTGACCCTCTTATTGACGATGAAACACAGATATTGCAACGGAATTAAATACAAAAGTGTCAATGCAGACTTAAGTGCATGAAGACTGACTCTTCGTCTGTCTATGATTTGAACCATTCCTGTGACACTAGTAATAGATTTCATTGCTTCACTTCAGGTTTACTGTATCCCTTGGACCTTCTTATTGACGATGAAACACAGAAATGGCATCGGAATTAAATACAAAAGGTACAATGCCGACTTAAGTACAAGAAGACTGACTCTTCTTACAGACCATGTTTTGAACCATTCCTGTGGCAATAGTTATAGGTGTCGATGCTTAACTTCAGGTTTACTGTATCCCTCTGACCTTTTTATTGACGATGAAACACAGAAATTGCATCGGAATTAAATCCAAAGGGCACATTGCCGAATTAAGTACAAGAAGACTGACTCTTCTTACTGTCTATGATTTGAACCATTCCTGTGACACTAGTTATAGATTCCGATGCTTCACTCCAGCATTACTGTACCCCTTGGACATTCTTAATTACGATGAAACACAGAAATTGCATCGGAAATTAATACAAATTGCACAATGGCGACTTAAGTACAAGAAGACTGACTCTTCTTACCGACTATGTTTTCAACCATTCCTGTGACACTAGTTATAGGTTTCGATGCTTAACTTCAGGTTTACTGTATCCCTCTGACCTTCTTATTGACGATGAAACACAGAAATTGCATCGGAATTAAATCCAAAGGGCACATTGCCGAATTAAGTACAAGAAGACTGACTCTTCTTACTGTCTATGATTTGAACCATTCCTGTGACACTAGTTATAGATTCCGTTGCTTCACTCCAGCATTACTGTATCCCTTGGACCTTCTTATTTACGATGAAACACAGAAATTGCATCGGAAATTAAAACAAATTGCACAATGGCGACTTAAGTACAAGAAAACTGACTCTTCTTACCGACTATGTATTGAACCATTCCTGTGACACTAGTTATATATTCCGGTGCTTCACTTCAGGTTTACTGGATCCCTTGGACCTACGTATTGACGATGACACACAGAAATTGCATCGGAATTAAATACAAAAGGCACAATGCCGACTTAAGTACAAGAAGACTGACTCTTCCTACTAACTATGATTTGACCCATTCCTGTGACACTACTTTTAGATTCCGATGCTTCACTTCAGGTTTACTGTATCCCTCTGACCTTATTAATGACGATGAAACACAGAAATTGCATCGGAATTAAATACAAAAAGCACAATGCCGACTTAAGTACAAGAAGACTGGCTCTTCCTACTGTCTATGTTTTGAACCATTCCTGTGACACTAGTTATAGATTCCGATGCCTCACTTCAGGTTTACTGTACCCCACTGACCTTCTTATTGACGATGAAACACAGAAATTTCATCGGAATTAAATTCAAAAGGCACAAATCCGACTTAAGTACAAGAAGACTGACTCTTCCCACTGTCTATGTTTTGAACCATTCCTGTGACACTAGTTATAGATTCCGATGCTTAACTTCAGGTTTACTGTATCTCTTCGACCTTCTTATTGACGATGAAATTCAGAAATTGCATCGGAATTAAATACAAAAGGCACAATGCCGACTTAAGTACAAGAACACTGACTCTTCTCTCTGACTATGTTTTGAACCATTCCTGTGTCACTAGTTATAGATTCCGAAGCTTCACTTCAGATTTACTGTATCCCTCTGACCTTCATATTGACGATCAAACACAGAAATTGTATTGGAATTAAATACTAAAGGCACAATGCCGAATTAAGTACAAGAAGACTGACTCTTCTTACTGTCGATGTTTTGAACCGTTCCTGTGACACTAGTTATAGATTCCGATGCTTCACTCCAGGTTTACTGTACCCCTTGGACCTTCATTTTGACGATGAAACACAGAAATTGCATCGCAATTAAATAAAAAAGACACAATGCCGACTTAAGTACAAGAAGACTGACTCTTCTTACTGACTAAGTTTTGAACCATTCCTGTGACACTAGATACAGATTCCGATCCTTCACTTCAGGTTTACTGTATCCCTCTGACCCTCTTATTGACGATGAAACACAGAAATTGCTACGGAATTAAATACAAAAGGGACAATGCAGACTTAAGTACAAGAAGACTGAGTCTTCGTCTGTCTATGTTTTGAACCATTCCTGTGACACTAGTTATAGATTTCATTGCTTCACTTCAGGTTTACTGTATCCCTTGGACCTTCTTATTGACGATGAAACACAGAAATGGCGTCGTAATTAAATACAAAAGGCACAATGCCGACTTAAGTAAAAGAAGACCGACTCTTCTTACTGACTATGTTTGAACCATTCCTGTGACACTAGTTATAGGTTCCGATTCTTAACTTCAGGTTTACTGTATCCCTCTGACCTTCTTATTGACGATGAAACACAGAAATTGCCTCGGAATTAAATCCAAAGGGCACATTGCCGAATTAAGTACAAGAAGACTGACTCTTCTTACTGTCTATGATTTGAACCATTCCTGTGACACTAGTTATAGATTCCGATGCTTCACTCCAGCATTACTGTATCCCTTGTACCTTCTTATTTACGATGATACACAGAAATTGCATCGGAAATTAATACAAATGGCACAATGGCGACTTAAGTACAAGGAGACTGACTCTTCTTACCGACTATGTTTTGAACCACTCCTGTGACACTAGTTATATATTCCGGTGCTTCACTTCAGGTTTACTGGATCCCTTGGACCTACTTATTGACGATGACACACAGAAATTGCATCGGAATTAAATCCAAAAGGCTCAATGCCGACTTAAGTACAAGAAGACTGACTCTTCCTACTAACAATGATTTGAACCATTCCTGTGACACTAGTTTTAGATTCCCATGCTTCACTTCAGGTTTACTGTATCCCTCTGACCTTATTAATGACGATGAAACACAGAAATTGCATCGGAATTAAGTACAAAAGGCACAATGCCGACTTATGGAAAACAAGACTGACTCTTCCTACTTTCTATGTTTATACCTTTCCTGTGACCCTAGTTATAGATTCTGATGCTTCACTTCAGGTTTACTGTATGCCTCTGACCTTATTGACGATGAAACACAGAAATTGCATAGGAAATAAATAGAAAAGGCATAATGCCGATTTAAGTACAAGAAGACTGACCCTTCTTACTGACTATGTTTTGAACCATTGCTGTGACACTAGTTATAGCTTCCGATGCTTCACTTCAGATTTGCTGTATCCCTCTGACTTTCCTATTACCGAACAACACAGAAATTGTATTGGAATTAAATACTGAAGGCACAATGCCGAATTAAGTGCAAGAAGACTCACTCTTCTTACTGTCGATGTTTTGAACCGTTCCTGTGACACTAGTTATAGATTCCAATGCTTCACTCCAGGTTTACTGTATCCCTTGGACCTTCTTATTGACGATGAAACACAGAAATTGCATCGGAATTAAATACAAAAGGCACAATGCTGCCTTAAGTACAAGAAGACTGACTCTTCTTATTGCCTATGTATTGAACCATTCTTGTGACAATAGTTATAGATTCCGATGTTTCACCCCAGGTTTACAATATACCTTGGACCTTCTTATTGACGATGAAATACAGAAATTGCATCGGAATTAAATAGAAAAGACACAATGCCGACTTCAATACAAGAAGACTGACTCTTCCTACTGTCTATGTATGAACCATTCCTGTGACACTAGTTATAGATTTCATTGCTTCACTTCAGGTTTACTGTATCCCTTGGACCTTCTTATTGACGATGAAACACAGAAATGGCATCGGAATTAAATACAAAAAGCACAGTGCCGACTTAAGTACAAGAAGACTGACTCTTCTTACTGACTATGTTTTGAACCATTCCTGTGACACTAGTTATAGATTCCGATGCTTAACTTCAGGTTTACTATATCCCTCTGACCTTCTTATTGACGATGAAACACAGAAATTGCATCGGAATTAAATCCAAAGGGCACATTGCCGAATTAAGTACAAGAAGACTGACTCTTCTTACTGTCTATGATTTGAGCCATTCCTGTGACACTAGTTATAGATTCCGAACCTTCACTCCAGGTTTACTGTATCCCTTGGACCTTCTTATTTACGATGAAACACAGAAATTGCATCGGAGATTAATACAAAAGGCACAATGCCGACTTAAGTACAAGAAGTCTGACTCTTCCTACGGTCTATGATTTGAACCATTCCTGTGACACTAGTTTTAGATTCCGATGCTTCACTTCAGGTTTGCTGTATCCGTCTGACCTTATTAATGACGATGAAACACAGAAATTGCATCGGAATTAAATACAAAAGGCACAATTCCGACTTAAGTACAAGAAGACTGACTCTTCCTACTGTATATGTTTTGAACCATTCCTGTGACACTAGTTATAGATTGCGATGCTTCACTTCAGGTTTACTGTATCCCACTGACCTTCTTATTGACGATGAAACACAGAAATTTCATCGGAATTAAATACAAAAGGCACAATGCCGACTTAAGTACAAGAAGACTGATCCTTCCCACTGTCTATGTTTTGAACCATTCCTGTGACACTAGTTATAGATTCCGATGCTTCACTTCAGGTTTACTGTATCTCTTGGACCTTCTTATTGACGATGATATACAGAAATTGCATCGGAATTAAATACAAAAGGCACAATGCCGACTTTAGTACAAAGTGACTGACTCGTCTTACTGAGTATGTTTTGAACCATTCCTGTGACACTAGTTATAGATTCCGATGCTTCACTTCTGATATACTGTATCCCTCTGACGTTCTTATTGACGATGAAACACAGAAATTGCGTCGGAATTAAATAGAAAATGCTTAATGGCGAATTAAGTACAAGAAGACTGACTCTTCTTACGGTCTATGTTTTGAACCATTCCTGTGACACTAGTAATAGATTCCGATCTTCACTCTAGGTTTACTGTATCCCTTGGACCTTCTTATTGACGATGAAACACAGCAATTGCATCGGAATTAAATAGAGAAGGCATAATGCCGACTTAAGTACAAGAAGACTGACTCTTCCTACTTTCTATTTTTATACCATTCCTGTGACACTAGTTATAGATTCCGATGCGGCACTTCAGGTTTACTGTATCCCTCTGACCCTCTTATTGACGATGATACACAGAAATTGCATCGGAATTAAATACAAAAGGCACAATGCCGACTTAAGTACAAGAAGACTGACTCTTCTTACTGACTATGCTTTGAACCATTCCTGTGACACTAGTTATAGATACCGATGCTTCACTTCAGGTTTACTGTACCGCTTGGACCTTCTTATTGACGATGAAACACAGCAATTGCATCGGAATTAAATAGAGAAGGCACAATGCCGACTTAAGTACAAGAAGACTAACTCTTCCTACTTTCTATGTTTATACCATTCATGTGACACTAGATATAGATACCGATGCGTCACTTCAGGTTTACTGTATCCCTCTGACCTTATTAATGACGATGAAACACAGAAATTACATCGGAATTGAATACAAAAGTCACAATGCCGACTTAAGTACAAGAAGACTGACTCTTCTTACTGTCTATGTTTTGATCCTTTCCTGTGACACTAGTTATAGATTCCGGTGCTCACTTCAGGTTTACTGTATCCCACTGACCTTCTTATTGACGATGAAACACAGAAATTGCATCGGAATGAAATACAAAAGGCACAATGCCAACTTAAGTACAAGAAGACTGATCCTTCCCACTGTCTATGTTTTGAACCATTCCTGTGACACTAGTTATAGATTCCGATGCTTCACTTCAGGTTTACCTTGTCCACTGACCTTCTTATTGACGATGAAACACAGAAATGGCATCGTAATTAAATACAAAAGGCACAATGCCGACTTAAGTAAAAGAAGACCGACTCTTCTTACTGACTATGTTTGAACCATTCCTGTGACACTAGTTATAGGGTCCGATTCTTAACTTCAGGTTTACTGTATCCCTCTGACCTTCTTATTGACGATGAAACACAGAAATTGCCTCGGAATTAAATCCAAAGGGCACATTGCCGAATTAAGTACAAGAAGACTGACTCTTCTTACTGTCTATGATTTGAACCATTCCTGTGACACTAGTTATAGATTCCGATGCTTCACTCCAGCATTACTGTATCCCTTGGACCTTCTTATTTACGATGAAACACAGAAATTGCATCGGAAATTAATACAAATGGCACAATGGCGACTTAAGTACAAGAAGACTGACTCTTCTTACCGACTATGTTTTGAACCATTCCTGTGACACTAGTTATATATTCCGGTGCTTCACTTCAGGTTTACTGGATCCCTTGGACCTACTTATTGACGATGACACACAGAAATTGCATCGGAATTAAATACAAAAGGCACAATGCCGACTTAAGTACAAGAAGACTGACTCTTCCTACTAACAATGATTTGAACCATTCCTGTGACACTAGTTTTAGATTCCCATGCTTCACTTCAGGTTTACTGTATCCCTCTGACCTTATTAATGACGATGAAACACAGAAATTGCATCGGAATTAAGTACAAAAGGCACAATGCCGACTTAAGGAAAACAAGACTGACTCTTCCTACTTTCTATGTTTATACCTTTCCTGTGACACTAGTTATAGATTCTGATGCTTCACTTCAGGTTTACTGTATGCCTCTGACCTTATTGACGATGAAACACAGAAATTGCATCGGAAATAAATAGAAAAGGCACAATGCCGATTTAAGTACAAGAAGACTGACCCTTCTTACTGACTATGTTTTGAACCATTGCTGTGACACTAGTTATAGCTTCCGATGCTTCACTTCAGATTTGCTGTATCCCTCTGACTTTCCTATTGACGAACAACACAGAAATTGTATTGGAATTAAATATTAAAGGCACAATGCCGAATTAAGTGCTAGAAGACTCACTCTTCTTACTGTCGATGTTTTGAACCGTTCCTGTGAAACTAGTTATAGATTCCAATGCTTCACTCCAGGTTTACTGTATCCCTTGGACCTTCTTATTGACGATGAAACACAGAAATTGCATCGGAATTAAATACAAAAGGCACAATGCTGCCTTAAGTACAAGAAGACTGACTCTTCTTATTGCCTATGTATTGAACCATTCTTGTGACACTAGTTAGAGATTCCGATGTTTCACCCCAGGTTTACAATATACCTTGGACCTTCTTATTGACGATGAAATACAGAAATTGCATCGGAATTAAATAGAAAAGACACAATGCCGACTTAAATACAAGAAGACTGACTCTTCCTACTGTCTATGTATGAACCATTCCTGTGACACTAGTTATAGATTTCATTGCTTCACTTCAGGTTTACTGTATCCCTTGGACCTTCTTATTGACGATGAAACACAGAAATGGCATCGGAATTAAATACAAAAGGCACAGTGCCGACTTATGTACAAGAAGACTGACTCTTCTTACTGACTATGTTTTGAACCATTCCTGTGACACTAGTTATAGATTCCGATGCTTAACTTCAGGTTTACTATATCCCTCTGACCTTCTTATTGACGATGAAACACAGAAATTGCATCGGAATTAAATCCAAAGGGCACATTGCCGAATTAAGTACAAGAAGACTGACTCTTCTTACTGTCTATGATTTGAACCATTCCTGTGACACTAGTTATAGATTCCGAAGCTTCACTCCAGGTTTACTGTATCCCTTGGACCTTCTTATTTACGATGAAACACAGAAATTGCATCGGAGATTAATACAAAAGGCACAATGCCGACTTAAGTACAAGAAGTCTGACTCTTCCTACGGTCTATGATTTGAACCATTCCTGTGACACTAGTTTTAGATTCCGATGCTTCACTTCAGGTTTGCTGTATCCGTCTGACCTTATTAATGACGATGAAACACAGAAATTGCATCGGAATTTTATACAAAAGGCACAATTCCGACTTAAGTACAAGAAGACTGACTCTTCCTACTGTATATGTTTTGAACCATTCCTGTGACACTAGTTATAGATTGCGATGCTTCACTTCAGGTTTACTGTATCCCACTGACCTTCTTATTGACGATGAAACACAGAAATTTCATCGGAATTAAATACAAAAGGCACAATGCCGACTTAAGTACAAGAAGACTGATCCTTCCCACTGTCTATGTTTTGAACCATTCCTGTGACACTAGTTATAGATTCCGATGCTTCACTTCAGGTTTACTGTATCTCTTGGACCTTCTTATTGACGATGATATACAGAAATTGCATCGGAATTAAATACAAAAGGCACAATGCCGACTATAGTACAAAGTGACTGACTCGTCTTACTGACTATGTTTTGAACCATTCCTGTGACACTAGTTATAGATTCCGATGCTTCACTTCTGATATACTGTATCCCTCTGACGTTCTTATTGACGATGAAACACAGAAATTGCGTCGGAATTAAATAGAAAATGCTTAATGGCGAATTAAGTACAAGAAGACTGACTCTTCTTACGGGCTATGTTTTGAACCATTCCTGTGACACTAGTAATAGATTCCGATTTTCACTCTAGGTTTACTGTATCCCTTGGACCTTCTTATTGACGATGAAACACAGCAATTGCATCGGAATTAAATAGAGAAGGCATAATGCCGACTTAAGTACAAGAAGACTGACTCTTCCTACTTTCTATTTTTATACCATTCCTGTGACACTAGTTATAGATTCCGATGCGGCACTTCAGGTTTACTGTATCCCTCTGACCCTCTTATTGACGATGATACACAGAAATTGCATCGGTATTAAATACAAAAGGCACAATGCCGACTTAAGTACAAGAAGACTGACTCTTCTTACTGACTATGCTTTGAACCATTCCTGTGACACTAGTTATAGATACCGATGCTTCACTTCAGGATTACTGTACCGCTTGGACCTTCTTATTGACGATGAAACACAGCAATTGCAACGGAATTAAATAGAGAAGGCACAATGCCGACTTAAGTACAAGAAGACTAACTCTTCCTACTTTCTATGTTTATACCATTCATGTGACACTAGATATAGATACCGATGCGTCACTTCAGGTTTACTGTATCCCTCTGACCTTATTAATGACGATGAAACACAGAAATTGCATCGGAATTGAATACAAAAGGCACAATGCCCACTTAAGTACAAGAAGACTGATCCTTCCCACTGTCTATGTTTTGAACCATTCCTGTGACACTAGTTATAGATTCCGATGCTTCACTTCAGGTTTACTGTATCTCTTGGACATTCTTATAGACGATGAAACACAGAAATTGCATCGGAATTAAATACAAAAGGCACAATGCTGCCTTAAGTACAAGAAGACTGACTCTCCTTACTGCCTATGTTTTGACCCATTCCTGTGACACTAGTTATAGATTCCGATGCTTCACTCCAGGTTTACAATATACCTTGGACCTTCTTATTGACGATGAAATACAGAAATTGCATCGGAATTAAATAGAAAAGGCACAATGCCGACTTAAATACAAGAAGACTGACACTTCCTACTGTCTATGTTTGAACCATACCTGTGACACTAGTTATAGATTTCATTGCTTCACTTCAGGTTTACTGTATCCCTCTGACCGTCTTATTGACGATGAAACACAGAAATTGCATCGGAAATTAATACAAAAGGCACAATGGCGACTTAAGTACAGGAAGACTGACACTTCTTACCGACTATGTTTTGAACCATTCCTGTGACACTAGTTATATATTCCGGTGCTTCACTTCAGGTTTACTGGATCCCTTGGACCTACTTATTGACGATGACACACAGAAATTGCATCGGAATTAAATACAAAAGGCACAATGCCGACTTATGTACAAGAAGACTGACTCTTCCTACTGTCTATGATTTGAACCATTCCTGTGACACTAGTTTTAAATTCCGATGCTTCACTTCAGGTTTACTGTATCCCTCTGACCTTATTAATGACGATGAAACAGAAAAATTGCATCGGAATTAAATACAAAAGGCACAATGCCGACTTAAGTACAAGAAGACTGACTCTTCTTACTGTCTATGTTTTGATCCTTTCCTGTGACACTAGTTATAGATTCCGGTGCTCACTTCAGGTTTACTGTATCCCACTGACCTTCTTATTGACGATGAAACACAGAAATTGCATCGGAATGAAATACAAAAGGCACAATGCCAACTTAAGTACAAGAAGACTGATCCTTCCCACTGTTTATGTTTTGAACCATTCCTGTGACACTAGTTATAGATTCCGATGCTTCACTTCAGGTTTACTGTGTCCCACTGACCTTCTTATTGACGATGAAACACAGAAATTGCATCGAAATTAAATACAAAAGGCACAATGCCGACTTAAGTACAAGAAGACTGCCTCCTCTTACTGACTATGTTTTGAACCATTCCTGTGACACTAGTTATAGATTCCGATGCTTAACTTCAGGTTTACTGTATCCCTCTGACCTTCTTATTGACGATGAAACACAGAAATTGCATCGGAATTAAATCCAAAGGGCACATTGCCGAATTAAGTACAAGAAGACTGACTCTTCTTACTGTCTATAATTTGAACCATTCCTGTGACACTAGTTATAGATTCCGATGATTCACTCCAGGTTTACTGTATCCCTTGGACCTTCTTATTTACGATGAAACACAGAAATTGCATCGGAAATTAATACAAAAGGCACAATGGCGGCTTAAGTACAGGGAGTCTGACTCTTCCTACCGACTATGTTTGAACCATTCCTGTGACACTAGTTATATATTCCGGTGCTTCACTTCAGGTTTACTGGATCCCTTGGACCTACTTATTGACGATGACACACAGAAATTGCATCGGAATTAAATACAAAAGGCACAGTGCCGACTTATGTACAAGAAGACTGACTCTTCCTACTGTCTACGATTTGAACCATTCCTGTGACAGTAGTTTTAGATTCCGATGCTTCACTTCAGGTTTACTGTATCCCTCTGACCTTATTAATGACGATGAAACACAGAAATTGCATCGGAATTAAATACAAAAGGCACAATGCAGACTTAAGTACAAGAAGACTGACTCTTCTTACTGTCTATGTTTTGATCCATTCCTGTGACACTAGTTATAGATTCCGGTGCTCACTTCAGGTTTACTGTATCCCACTGACCTTCTTATTGACGACGAAACACAGAAATTGCATCGGAATGAAATACAAAAGGCACAATGCCAACTTAAGTACAAGAAGACTGATCCTTCCCACTGTCTATGTTTTGAACCATTCCTGTGACACTAGTTATAGATTCCGATGCTTCACTTCAGGTTTACTGTGTCCCACTGACCTTCTTATTGACGATGAAACACAGAAATTGCATCGAAATTGAATACAAAAGGCAAAATGCCGACTTACGTACAAGAAGACTGATCCTTCCCACTGTCTATGTTTTGAACCATTCCTGTGACACTAGTTATAGATTCCGATGCTTCACTTCAGGTTTACTGCATCTCTTGGACCTTCTTATTGACGATGATATACAGAAATTGCATCGGAATTAAATACAAAAGGCACAATGCCGACTTCAGTACAAGATGACTGACTCATCTTACTGACTATGTTTTGAACCATTCCTGTGACACTAGTTATAGATTCCGATGCTTCACTTCAGATTTACTGCATCTCTTGGACCTTCTTATTGACGATGATATACAGAAATTGCATCGGAATTAAATACAAAAGGCACAATGCCGACTTCAGTACAAGATGACTGACTCATCTTACTGACTATGTTTTGAACCATTCCTGTGACACTAGTTATAGATTCCGATGCTTCACTTCAGATATACTGTATCCCCCTGACGTTCTCATTGACGATGAAACACAGAAATTGCGTCGGAATTAAATACAAAATGCACAATGGCGAATTAAGTACAAGAAGACTGACTCTTCTTACTGTCTATGTTTTCAACGATTCCTTTTACACTAGTAATAGATTCCGATCTTCACTCTAGGTTTACTGTATAACTTGGACCTTCTTATTGACGATGAAATACAGAAATTGCATCGGAATTAAATAAAAAAGGCACAATGCCGACCCAAGTACAAGAAGACTGCCTCATCTTACTGTTTATGATTTGAACCATTCCTGTGACATTACTTACAGATTCCGATGCTTCACTGCAGGTTTACTGTATCCCTTGGACCTTCTTATTGACGATGAAACACAGCAATTGCATCGGAATTAAATAGAGAAGGCACAATGCCGACTTAGGTACAAGAAGACTGACTCTTCCTACTTCCTATGTTTATACCATTCCTGTGACACTAGTTATAGATTCCGATTCGTCACTGCAGGTTTACTGTATCCCTTGGACCTTCTTATTGACGATGAAACACAGAAATTGCATCGGAATTAAATGCAAAAGGCACAATGCCGACTTAAGTACAAGAACACTGACTCTTCTTACTGACTATGCTTTGAACCACTCCTGTGACACTAGTTATAAATTCCGATGCTTCACTTCAGGTTAACTGTATCGCTTGGACGTTCTTATTGACGATGAAACACAGCAATTGCATCGGAATTAAATAGAGAAGGCACAATGCCGACTTAAGTACAAGAAGACTGACTCTTCCTACTTTCTATGTTTATACCATTCCTGTGACACTAGTTATAGATTCCGATGCGTCACTTCAGGTTTACTGTATCCCTCTGACCCTCTTATTGACGATGAAACACAGAAATTGCAACGGAATTAAATTCAAAAGGGACAATGCCGACTTAAGTACAAGAAGACTGACTCTTCTTCTGTCTATGGTTTGAACCATTCCTGTGACACCAGTTATAGATGTCGATGCTACACTTCAGGTTTACTGTATCCCTCTGACCCTCTTATTGACGATGAAAGACAGAAATTGCAACGGAATTAAATACAAAAGGGACAATGCCGACTTAAGTACAAGAAGACTGACTCTTCTCCTGTCTATGTTTTGAACCATTCCTGTGACACCAGTTATAGATGTCGATGATCACTTCAGGTTTACTGTATCCCTTGGACCTTCTTATTGACGATGAAACACAGAAATTGCATCGGAATTAAATACAAAAGGCACAATGCCGACTTAAGTACAAGAAGACTGACTCTTCTTACTGACTATGTTTGGAACCATTCCTGTGACACAAGTTATAGATCCTGATGCTTCACTTCAGGTTTACTGTATCCCTCTGACCTTCTTATTGACGATGAATCACAGAAATTGCATCGGAGATAAATAGAAAAGGCACAATGCCGATTTAAGTACAAGAAGACTGACCCTTCTTACTGACTATGTTTTAAACCATTCCTGTGACACTAGTTATATCTTCCGATGCTTCACTTCAGATTTACTGTATCCCTCTGACCTTCCTATTGACGATCAAACACAGAAATTGTATTGGAATTAAATACTAAAGGCACAATGCCGTATTAAGTACAAGAAGACTGACTCTTCTTACTGTCGATGTTTTGAACCGTTCCTGTGACACAAGTTATAGATTCCGAGGCTTCACTCCAGGTTTACTGTATCCCTTGGACCTTCTTATAGACGATGAAACACAGAAATTGCATCGGAATTAAATACAAAAGGCACAATGCTGCCTTAAGTACAAGAAGACTGACTCTTCTTACTGCCTATGTTTGAACCATTCCTGTGACACTAGTTATAGATTCCGATGCTTCACTCCAGGTTTACAATATACCTTGGACCTTCTTATTGACGATGAAATACAGAAATTGCATCGGAATTAAATTGAAAAGGCACAATGCCGACTTAAATACAAGAAGACTGACACTTCCTACTGTCTATGTTTGAACCATTCCTGTGACACTAGTTATAGATTTCATTGCTTCACTTCAGGTTTACTGTATCCCTTGGACCTTCTTATTGACGATGAAACACAGAAATGGCATCGGAATTAAATACAAAAGGCACAATGCCGACTTAAGTACAAGAAGACTGCCTCCTCTTACTGACTATGTTTTGAACCATTCCTGTGACACTAGTTATAGATTCCGATGCTTAACTTCAGGTTTACTGTATCCCTCTGACGTTCTTATTGACGATGAAACACAGAAATTGCATCGGAATTAAATCCAAAGGGCACATTGCCGAATTAAGTACAAGAAGACTGACTCTTCTTACTGTCTATAATTTGAACCATTCCTGTGACACTAGTTATAGATTCCGATGATTCACTCCAGGTTTACTGTATCCCTTGGACCTTCTTATTTACGATGAAACACAGAAATTGCATCGGAAAATAATACAAAAGGCACAATGGCGACTTAAGTACAGGAAGACTGACTCTTCTTACCGACTATGTTTTGAACCATTCCTGTGACACTAGTTATATATTCCGGTGCTTCACTTCAGGTTTACTGGATCCCTCGGACCTACTTATTGACGATGACACACAGAAATTGCATCGGAATTAAATACAAAAGGCACAGTGCCGACTTATGTACAAGAAGACTGACTCTTCCTACTGTCTATGATTTGAACCATTCCTGTGACAGTAGTTTTAGATTCCGATGCTTCACTTCAGGTTTACTGTATCCCTCTGACCTTATTAATGACGATGAAACACAGAAATTGCATCGGAATTAAATACAAAAGGCACAATGCCGACTTAAGTACAAGAAGACTGACTCTTCTTACTGTCTATGTTTTGATCCATTCCTGTGACACTAGTTATAGATTCCGATGCTCACTTCAGGTTTACTGTATCCCACTGACCTTCTTATTGACGATGAAACACAGAAATTGCATCGGAATTAAATACAAACGGCACAATGCCAACTTAAGTACAAGAAGACTGATCCTTCCCACCGTCTATGTTTTGAACCATTCCTGTAACACTAGTTATAGATTACGATGCTTCACTTCAGGTTTACTGCATCTCTTGGACCTTCTTATTGACGATGATATACAGAAATTGCATCGGAATTAAATACAAAAGGCACAATGCCGACTTCAGTACAAGATGACTGACTCATCTTACTGACTATGCTTTGAACCATTCCTGTGACACTAGTTATAGATTCCGATGCTTCACTTCAGATATACTGTATCCCCCTGACGTTCTTGTTGACGATGAAACACAGAAATTGCGTCGGAATTAAATACAAAATGCACAATGGCGAATTAAGTACAAGAAGACTGACTCTTCTTACTGTCTATGTTTTCAACCATTCCTGTGACACTAGTAATAGATTCCGATCTTCACTCTAGGTTTACTGTATCCCTTGGACCTTTTTATTGACGATGAAATACAGAAATTGCATCGGAATTAAATAAAAAAGGCACAATGCCGACCCAAGTACAAGAAGACTGCCTCATCTTACTGTTTATGATTTGAACCATTCCTGTGACATTACTAACAGATTCCGATGCTTCACTGCAGGTTTACTGTATCCCTTGGACCTTCGTATTGACGATGAAACACAGCAATTGCATCGGAATTAAATAGAGAAGGCACAATGCCGACTTAAGTACAAGAAGACTGACTCTTCCTACTTTCTATGTTTATACCATTCCAGTGACACTAGTTATAGATTCCGATTCGTCACTGCAGGTTTACTGTATCCCTTGGACCTTCTTATTGACGATGAAACACAGAAATTGCATCGGAATTAAATACAAAAGGCACAATGCCGTCTTAAGTACAAGAACACTGACTCTTCTCCTGTCTATGTTTTGAACCATTCCTGTGACACCAGTTATAGATGTCGATGATCACTTCAGGTTTACTGTATCCCTTGGACCTTCGTATTGACGATGAAACACAGAAATTGCATCGGAATTAAATACAAAAGGGACAATGCCGACTTAAGTACAAGAAGACTGACTCTTCTCCTGTCTATGTTTTGAACCATTCCTGTGACACCAGTTATAGATGTCGATGATCACTTCAGGTTTACTGTATCCCTTGGACCTTCTTATTGACGATGAAACACAGAAATTGCATCGGAATTAAATACAAAAGGCACAATGCCGACTTAAGTACAAGAAGACTGACCCTTCTTACTGACTATGTTTTGAACCATTCCTGTGACACTAGTTATAACTTCCGATGCTTCACTTCAGATTTACTGTATCCCTCTGACCTTCCTATTGACGACCAAACACAGAAATTGTATTGGAATTAAATACTAAAGGCACAATGCCGTATTAAGTACAAGAAGACTGACTCTTCTTACTGTCGATGTTTTGAACCGTTCCTGTGACACAAGTTATAGATTCCGATGCTTCACTCCAGGTTTACTGTATCCCTTGGACCTTCTTATAGACGATGAAACACAGAAATTGCATCGTAATTAAATACAAAAGGCACAATGCTGCCTTAAGTACAAGAAGACTGACTCTTCTTACTGCCTATGTTTGAACCATTCCTGTGACACTAGTTATAGATTCCGATGCTTCACTCCAGGTTTACAATATACCTTGGACCTTCTTATTGACGATGAAATACAGAAATTGTATCGGAATTAAATAGAAAAGGCACAATGCCTACTTAAATACAAGAAGACTGACACTTCCTACTGTCTATGTTTGAACCATTCCTGTGACACTAGTTATAGATTTCATTGCTTCACTTCAGGTTTACTGTATCCCTTGGACCTTCTTATTGACGATGAAACACAGAAATGGCATCGGAATTAAATACAAAAGGCACAATGCCGACTTAAGTACAAGAAGACTGCCTCCTCTTACTGACTATGTTTTGAACCATTCCTGTGACACTAGTTATAGATTCCGATGCTTAACTTCAGGTTTACTGTATCCCTCTGACCTTCTTATTGACGATGAAACACAGAAATTGCATCGGAATTAAATCCAAAGGGCACATTGCGGAATTAAGTACATGAAGACTGACTCTTCTTACTGTCTATAATTTGAACCATTCCTGTGACACTAGTTATAGATTCCGATGATTCACTCCAGGTTTACTGTATCCCTTGGACCTTCTTATTTACGATGAAACACAGAAATTGCATCGGAAATTAATACAAAAGGCACAATGGCGACTTAAGTACAGGAAGACTGACTCTTCTTACCGACTATGTTTTGAACCATTCCTGTGACACTAGTTATATATTCCGGTGCTTCACTTCAGGTTTACTGGATCCCTTGGACGTATTTATTGACGATGACACACAGAAATTGCATCGGAATTAAATACAAAAGGCACAGTGCCGACTTATGTACAAGAAGACTGACTCTTCCTACTGTCTATGATTTGAACCATTCCTGTGACACTAGTTATAGATTCCGGTGCTCACTTCAGGTTTACTGTATCCCACTGACCTTCTTATTCACGATGAAACACAGAAATTGCATCGAAATTAAATACAAAAGGCACAATGCCGACTTAAGTACAAGAAGACTGATCCTTCCCACTGTCTATGTTTTGAACCATTCCTGTGACACTAGTTATAGATTCCGATGCTTCACTTCAGGTTTACTGCATCTCTTGGACCTTCTTATTGACGATGATATACAGAAATTGCATCAGAATTAAATACAAAAGGCACAATGCCGACTTCAGTACAAGATGACTGACTCATCTTACTGATTATGCTTTGAACCATTCCTGTGACACTAGTTATAGATTCCGATGCTTCACTTCAGATATACTGTATCCCCCTGACGTTCTTGTTGACGATGAAACACAGAAAATGCGTCGGAATTAAATACAAAATGCACAATGGCGAATTAAGTACAAGAAGACTGACTCTTCTTACTGTCTATGTTTTCAACCATTCCTGTGACACTAGTAATAGAATCCGATCTTCACTCTAGGTTTACTGTATCCCTTGGACCTTTTTATTGACGATGAAATACAGAAATTGCATCGGAATTAAATAAAAAAGGCACAATGCCGACCCAAGTACAAGAAGACTGCCTCATCTTACTGTTTATGATTTGAACCATTCCTGTGACATTACTAACAGATTCCGATGCTTCACTGCAGGTTTACTGTATCCCTTGGACCTTCTTATTGACGATGAAACACAGCAATTGCATCGGAATTAAATAGGGAAGGCACAATGCCGACTTAAGTACAAGAAGACTGACTCTTCTTCTGTCTATGTTTTGAACCATTCCTGTGACACCAGTTATAGATGTCGATGATCACTTCAGGTTTACTGTATCCCTTGGACCTTCTTATTGACGATGAAACACAGAAATTGCATCGGAATTAAATACAAAAGGCACAATGCCGACTTTTGTACAAGAAGCCTGACTCTTCTTACTGACTATGTTTTGAACCATTCCTGTGACACTAGTTATAGATTCCGATGCTTAACTTCAGGGTTACTGTATCGCTTGGACCTTCTTATTGACGATGAAACACAGCAATTGCATCGGAATTAAATAGGAAAGGCACAATGCCGACTTAAGTACAAGAAGACTGACTCTTCTTCTGTCTATGTTTTGAACCATTCCTGTGACACCAGTTATAGATGTCGATGCTACACTTCAGGATTACTGTATCCCTCTGACCCTCTTATTGACGATGAAACACAGATATTGCGTCGGAATTAAATACAAAATGCACAATGGGGAATTAAGTACAAGAAGACTGACTCTTCTTACTGACTATGTTTGGAACCATTCCTGTGACACAAGTTATAGATTCTGATGCTTCACTTCAGGTTTACTGTATCCCTCTGACCTTCTTATTGACGATGAATCACAGAAATTGCATCGGAGATAAATAGAAAAGGCACAATGCCGATTTAAGTACAAGAAGACTGACCCTTCTTACTGACTATGTTTTGAACCATTCCTGTGACACTAGTTATATCTTCCGATGCTTCACTTCAGATTTACTGTATCCCTCTGACCTTCCTATTGACGATCAAACACAGAAATTGTATTGGAATTAAATACTAAAGGCACAATGCCGTATTAAGTACAAGAAGACTGACTCTTCTTACTGTCGATGTTTTGAACCGTTCCTGTGACACAAGTTATAGATTCCGATGCTTCACTCCAGGTTTACTGTATCCCTTGGACCTTCTTATAGACGATGAAACACAAAAATTGCATCGGAATTAAATACAAAAGGCACAATGCTGCCTTAAGTACAAGAAGACTGACTCTTCTTACTGCCTATGTTCGAACCATTCCTGTGACACTAGTTATAGATTCCGATGCTTCACTCCAGGTTTACAATATACCTT
>NC_060146.1:5013858-5095462 GCF_021461385.2 Schistocerca piceifrons | reverse complement strand
TGCTTCACTTCAGGTTTACTGGATCCATTGGACCTATTTATTGACGATGACACACAGAAATTGCATCGGAATTAAATACAAAAGGCACAGTGCCGACTTATGTACAAGAAGACTGACTCTTCCTACTGTCTATGATTTGAACCATTCCTGTGACAGTAGTTTTAGATTCCGATGCTTCACTTCAGGTTTACTGTATCCCTCTGACCTTATTAATGACGATGAAACACAGAAATTGCATCGGAATTAAATACAAAAGGCACAATGCCTACTTAAGCACAAGAAGACTGACTCTTCTTACTGTCTATGTTTTGATCCATTCTGTGACACTAGTTATAGATTCCGGTGCTCACTTCAGGTTTACTGTATCCCACTGACCTTCTTATTGACGATGAAACACAGAAATTGCATCGGAATTAAATACAAAAGGCACAATGCCAACTTAAGTACAAGAAGACTGATCCTTCCCACCGTCTATGTTTTGAACCATTCCTGTGACACTAGTTATAGATTCCGATGCTTCACTTCAGGTTTACTGTGTCCCACTGACCTTCTTATTGACGATGAAACACAGAAATTGCATCGAAATTAAATACAAAGGCACAATGCCGACTTAAGTACAAGAAGACTGATCCTTCCCACTGTCTATGTTTTGAACCATTCCTGTGACACTAGTAATAGATTCCGATGCTTCACTTCAGTTCACTGCATCTCTTGGACCTTCTTATTTGACGATGATATACAGAAATTGCATCAGAATTAAATGCAAAAGGCACAATGCCGACTTAAGTACAAGAAGACTGACTCTTCCTACTTTCTATGTTTATTCCATTCCTGTGACACTAGTTATAGATTCCGATGCGTCACTGCAGGTTTACTGTATCCCTTGGACCTTCTTATTGACGATGAAACACAGAAATTGAATCGGAATTAAATACAAAAGGCACAATGCCGACTTAAGTACAAGAACAACTGACTCTTCTTACTGACTATGCTTTGAACCATTCCTGTGACACTAGTTATAAATTCCGATGCTTCACTTGAGGTTTACTGTATCGCTTGGACCTTCTTATTGACGATGAAACACAGCAATTGCATCGAATTAAATAGGGAAGGCACAAAGCCGACTTAAGTACAAGAAGACTGACTCTTCTTCTGTCTATGTTTTGAACCATTCCTGTGACACCAGTTATAGATGTCGATGCTACACTTCAGGATTACTGTATCCCTCTGACCCTCTTATTGACGCTGAAACACAGATATTGCAACGAATTAAATACAAAAGGGACAATGCCGACTTAAGTACAAGAAGACTGACTCTTCTTCTGTCTATGTTTTGAACTATTCCTGTGACACCAGTTATAGATGTCGATGATCACTTCAGGTTTACTGTATCCCTTGGACCTTCTTATTAACGATGAAACACAGAAATTGCATCGGAATTAAATACAAAAGGCACAATGCCGACTTTTGTACAAGAAGCCTGACTCTTCTTACTGACTATGTTTTGAACCATTCCTGTGACACTAGTTATAGATTCCGATGCTTAACTTCAGGTTTACTGTATCGCTTGGACCTTCTTATTGACGATGAAACACAGCAATTGCATCGGAATAAATAGGAAAGGCACAATGCCGAATTAAGTACATGGAGACTGACTCTTCTTCTGTCTATGTTTTGAACCATTCCTGTGACACCAGTTATAGATGTCGATGCTACACTTCAGGATTACTGTATCCCTCTGACCCTCTTATTGACGATGAAACACAGAAATTGCGTCGGAATTAAATACAAAATGCACAATGGGGAATTAAGTACAAGAAGACTGACTCTTCTTACTGTCTATGTTTTGAACCATTCCTGTGACACTAGTAATTGATTCCGATCCTTCACTCTAGGTTTACTGTATCCCTTGGACCTTCTTATTGACGATGAAACACAGAAACTGCATCGGAATTAAATAAAAAATTCACAATGCCGACTCAAGTACTAGAAGACTGCCTCATCTTACTGTTTATGTTTTGAACCATTCCTGTGACATTAGTTACAGATTCCGATGCTTCACTGCAGGTTTACTGTATCCCTTGGACCTTCTTATTGACGATGAAACACAGCAATTGCATCGGAATTAAATAGAGAAGGCACAATGCCGACTTATGTACAAGAAGACTGACTCTTCCTACTTTCTATGTTTATACCATTCCTGTGACACTAGTTATAGATTCCGATGCGTCACTTCAGGTTTACTGTATCCCTCTGACCCTCTTATTGACGATGAAACACAGAAATTGCAACGGAATTAAATACAAAAGTTACAATGCCGACTTAAGTACAAGAAGACTGACTCTTCTTCTGTCTATGTTTTGAACCATTCCTGTGACACCAGTTATACATGTCGATGCTACACTTCAGGTTTACTGTATCCCTCTGACCCTCTAATTGACGACGAATCACGGAAATTGCAACGGAATTAAATACAAAAGGGACAATGCCGACTTAAGTACAAGAAGACTGACTCTTCCTACTGTCTATGATTTGAACGATTCCTGTGACACTAGTTATAGATTCCGATGCTTCACTTCAGGTTTACTGTATCCCTCTGACCCTCGTATTGACGATGAAACACAGAAATTGCAACGGAATAAATACAAAAGGGACAATGCAGACTTAAGTACAAGAAGACTGACTCTTCGTCTGTCTATGTTTTGAACCATTCCTGTGACACAAGTTATAGATTTCATTGCTTCACTTCAGGTTTACTGTATCCCTTGGACCTTCTTATTCACGATGAAACACAGAAATGGCAACGGAATTAAATACAAAAGGCACAATGCCGACTTAAGTACAGGAAGACTGACTCTTCTTACTGACTATGTTTTTGAACCATTCCTGTGACACTAGTTATAGTTTCCGATGCTTAACTTCAGGTTTACTCTGTATCCCTCTGACCTTCTTATTGACGATGAAACACAGAAATTGCATCGGAATTAAATCCAAAGGGGCACATTGCCGAATTAAGTACATGAAGACTGACACTTCTTACTGTCTATAATTTGAACCATTCCTGTGACACTAGTTATAGATTCCGATGATTCACTCCAGGTTTACTGTATCCCTTGGACCTTCTTATTTACGATGAAACACAGAAATTGCATCGGAAATTAATACAAAAGGCACAATGGCGACTTAAGTACAGGAAGACTGACTCTTCTTACCGACTATGTTTTGAACCATTCCTGTGACACTAGTTATATATTCCTGTTCTTCACTTCAGGTTTACTGGATCCCTTGGACCTACTTATTGACGATGACACACAGAAATTGCATCGGAATTAAATACAAAAGGCACAGTGCCGACTTATGTACAAGAAGACTGACTCTTCCTACTGTCTATGATTTGAACCATTCCTGTGACAGTAGTTTTAGATTCCGATGCTTCACTTCAGGTTTACTGTATCCCTCTGACCTTATTAATGACGATGAAACACAGAAATTGCATCGGAATTAAATACAAAAGGCACAATGCCTACTTAAGTACAAGCAGACTGACTCTTCTTACTGTCTATGTTTTGATCCATTCCTGTGACACTAGTTATAGATTCCGGTGCTCACTTCAGGTTTACTGTATCCCACTGACCTTCTTATTGACGATGAAACACAGAAATTGCATCGGAATTAAATACAAAGGCACAATGCCAACTTAAGTACAAGAAGACTGATCCTTCCCACCGTCTATGTTTAGAAACCATTCCTGTGACACTAGTTATAGATTCCGATGCTTCACTTCAGTTTACTGTGTCCCACTGACCTTCTTATTGACGATGAAACACAGAAATTGCATCGAAATTAAATACAAAAGGCACAATGCCGACTTAAGTACAAGAAGACTGATCCTTCCCACTGTCTATGTTTTGAACCATTCCTGTGACACTAGTTATAGATTCCGATGCTTCACTTCAGTTTTACTGCATCTCTTGGACCTTCTTATTGACGATGAAATACAGAAATTGCATCAGAATTAAATACAAAAGGCATAATGCCGACTTCAGTACAAGATGACTGACTCATCTTACTGACTATGTTTTGAACCATTCCTGTGACACTAGTTATAGATTCCGATGCTTCACTTCATATATACTGTATCCCCATGACGTTCTTGTTGACGATGAAACACAGAAATTGCGTCGGAATTAAATACAAAATGCACAATGGCGAATTAAGTACAAGAAGACTGACTCTTCTTACTGTCTATGTTTTCAACCATTCCTGTGACACTAGTAATAGATTCGATCTTCACTCTAGGTTTACTGTATCCCTTGGACCTTTTTATTGACGATGAAATACAGAAATTGCATCGGAATTAAATAAAAAAGGCACAATGCCGACCCAAGTACAAGGAGACTGCCTCATCTTACTGTTTATGATTTGAACCATTCCTGTGACATTACTAACAGATTCCGATGCTTCACTGCAGGTTTACTGTATCCCTTGGACCTTCTTATTGACGATGAAACACAGCAATTGCATCGGAATTAAATAGAGAAGGCACAATGCCGACTTAAGTACAAGAAGGCTGACTCTTCCTACTTTCTATGTTTATACCATTCCTGTGACACTAGTTATAGATTCCGATGCGTCACTGCAGGTTTACTGTATCCCTTGGACCTTCTTATTGACGATGAAACACAGAAATTGAATCGGAAATAAATACAAAAGGCACAATGCCGACTTAAGTACAAGAACACTTACTCTTCTTACTGACTATGCTTTGAACCATTCCTGTGACACTAGTTATAAATTCCGATGCTTCACTTCAGGTTTACTGTATCGCTTGGACCTTCTTATTGACGATGAAACACAGCAATTGCATCGGAATTAAATAGGGAAGGCACAATGCCGACTTAAGTACAAGAAGACTGACTCTTCTTCTGTCTATGTTTTGAACCATTCCTGTGACACCAGTTATAGATGTCGATGCTACACTTCAGGATTACTGTATCCCTCTGACCCTCTTATTGACGATGAAACACAGATATTGCAACGGAATTAAATACAAAAGGGACAATGCCGACTTAAGTACAAGAAGACTGACTCTTCTTCTGTCCATGTTTTGAACCATTCCTGTGACACCAGTTATAGATGTCGATGATCACTTCAGGTTTACTGTATCCCTTGGACCTTCTTATTGACGATGAAACACAGAAATTGCATCGGAATTAAATACAAAAGGCACAATGCCGACTTTTGTACAAGAAGCCTGACTCTTCTTACTGACTATGTTTTGAACCATTCCTGTGACACTAGTTATAGATTCCGATGCTTAACTTCAGGTTTACTGGATCCCTTGGACCTACTTATTGACGATGACACACAGAAATTGCATCGGAATTAAATACAAAAGGCACAGTGCCGACTTATGTACAAGAAGACTGACTCTTCCTACTGTCTATGATTTGAACCATTCCTGTGACAGTAGTTTTAGATTCCGATGCTTCACTTCAGGTTTACTGTATCCCTCTGACCTTATTAATGACGATGAAACACAGAAATTGCATCGGAATTAAATACAAAAGGCACAATGCCTACTTAAGTACAAGCAGACTGACTCTTCTTACTGTCTATGTTTTGATCCATTCCTGTGATACTAGTTATAGATTCCGGTGCTCACTTCAGGTTTACTGTATCCCACTGACCTTCTTATTGACGATGAAACACAGAAATTGCATCGGAATTAAATACAAAAGGCACAATGCCAACTTAAGTACAAGAAGACTGATCCTTCCCACCGTCTATGTTTTGAACCATTCCTGTGACACTAGTTATAGATTCCGATGCTTCACTTCAGGTTTACTGTGTCCCACTGACCTTCTTATTGACGATGAAACACAGAAATTGCATCGAAATTAAATACAAAAGGCACAATGCCGACTTAAGTACAAGAAGACTGATCCTTCCCACTGTCTATGTTTTGAACCGTTCCTGTGACACTAGTAATAGATTCCGATGCTTCACTTCAGGTTCACTGCATCTCTTGGACCTTCTTATTGACGATGATATACAGAAATTGCATCAGAATTAAATGCAAAAGGCACAATGCCGACTTCAGTACAAGATGACTGACTCATCTTACTGACTATGTTTTGAACCATTCCTGTGACACTAGTTATAGATTCCGATGCTTCACTTCAGATATACTGTATCCCCCTGACGTTCTTGTTGACGATGAAACACAGAAATTGCGTCGGAATTAAATACAAAATGCACAATGGCGAATTAAGTACAAGAAGACTGACTCTTCTTACTGTCTATGTTTTCAACCATTCCTGTGACACTAGTAATAGATTCCGATCTCCACTCTAGGTTTACTGTATCCCTTGGACCTTTTTATTGACGATGAAATACAGGAATTGCATCGGAATTAAATAAAAAAGGCACAATGCCGACCCAAGTACAAGAAGACTGCCTCATCTTACTGTTTATGATTTGAACCATTCCTGTGACATTACTAACAGATTCCGATGCTTCACTGCAGGTTTACTGTATCCCTTGGACCTTCTTATTGACGATGAAACACAGCAATTGCATCGGAATTAAATAGAGAAGGCACAATGCCGACTTAAGTACAAGAAGACTGACTCTTCCTACTTTCTATGTTTATTCCATTCCTGTGACACTAGTTATAGATTCCGATGCGTCACTGCAGGTTTACTGTATCCCTTGGACCTTCTTATTGACGATGAAACACAGAAATTGAATCGGAATTAAATACAAAAGGCACAATGCCGACTTAAGTACAAGAACACTGACTCTTCTTACTGACTATGCTTTGAACCATTCCTGTGACACTAGTTATAAATTCCGATGCTTCACTTGAGGTTTACTGTATCGCTTGGACCTTCTTATTGACGATGAAACACAGCAATTGCATCGGAATTAAATAGGGAAGGCACAAAGCCGACTTAAGTACAAGAAGACTGACTCTTCTTCTGTCTATGTTTTGAACCATTCCTGTGACACCAGTTATAGATGTCGATGCTACACTTCAGGATTACTGTATCCCTCTGACCCTCTTATTGACGATGAAACACAGATATTGCAACGGAATTAAATACAAAAGGGACAATGCCGACTTAAGTACAAGAAGACTGACTCTTCTTCTGTCTATGTTTTGAACTATTCCTGTGACACCAGTTATAGATGTCGATGATCACTTCAGGTTTACTGTATCCCTTGGACCTTCTTATTGACGATGAAACACAGAAATTGCATCGGAATTAAATACAAAAGGCACAATGCCGACTTTTGTACCAAAAGCCTGACTCTTCTTACTGACTATGTTTTGAACCATTCCTGTGACACTAGTTATAGATTCCGATGCTTAACTTCAGGTTTACTGTATCGCTTGGACCTTCTTATTGACGATGAAACACAGCAATTGCATCGGAATTAAATAGGAAAGGCACAATGCCGAATTAAGTACAAGGAGACTGACTCTTCTTCTGTCTATGTTTTGAACCATTCCTGTGACACCAGTTATAGATGTCGATGCTACACTTCAGGATTACTGTATCCCTCTGACCCTCTTATTGACGATGAAACACAGAAATTGCGTCGGAATTAAATACAAAATGCACAATGGGGAATTAAGTACAAGAAGACTGACTCTTCTTACTGTCTATGTTTTGAACCATTCCTGTGACACTAGTAATTGATTCCGATCTTCACTCTAGGTTTACTGTATCCCTTGGACCTTCTTATTGACGATGAAACACAGAAACTGCATCGGAATTAAATAAAAAATTCACAATGCCGACTCAAGTACTAGAAGACTGCCTCATCTTACTGTTTATGTTTTGAACCATTCCTGTGACATTAGTTACAGATTCCGATGCTTCACTGCAGGTTTACTGTATCCCTTGGACCTTCTTATTGACGATGAAACACAGCAATTGCATCGGAATTAAATAGAGAAGGCACAATGCCGACTTATGTACAAGAAGACTGACTCTTCCTACTTTCTATGTTTATACCATTCCTGTGACACTAGTTATAGATTCCGATGCGTCACTTCAGGTTTACTGTATCCCTCTGACCCTCTTATTGACGATGAAACACAGAAATTGCAACGGAATTAAATACAAAAGTTACAATGCCGACTTAAGTACAAGAAGACTGACTCTTCTTCTGTCTATGTTTTGAACCATTCCTGTGACACCAGTTATACATGTCGATGCTACACTTCAGGTTTACTGTATCCCTCTGACCCTCTAATTGACGACGAATCACGGAAATTGCAACGGAATTAAATACAAAAGGGACAATGCCGACTTAAGTACAAGAAGACTGACTCTTCCTACTGTCTATGATTTGAACGATTCCTGTGACACTAGTTATAGATTCCGATGCTTCACTTCAGGTTTACTGTATCCCTCTGACCCTCGTATTGACGATGAAACACAGAAATTGCAACGGAATTAAATACAAAAGGGACAATGCAGACTTAAGTACAAGAAGACTGACTCTTCGTCTGTCTATGTTTTGAACCATTCCTGTGACACAAGTTATAGATTTCATTGCTTCACTTCAGGTTTACTGTATCCCTTGGACCTTCTTATTCACGATGAAACACAGAAATGGCAACGGAATTAAATACAAAAGGCACAATGCCGACTTAAGTACAGGAAGACTGACTCTTCTTACTGACTATGTTTTGAACCATTCCTGTGACACTAGTTATAGTTTCCGATGCTTAACTTCAGGTTTACTGTATCCCTCTGACCTTCTTATTGACGATGAAACACAGAAATTGCATCGGAATTAAATCCAAAGGGCACATTGCCGAATTAAGTACATGAAGACTGACACTTCTTACTGTCTATAATTTGAACCATTCCTGTGACACTAGTTATAGATTCCGATGATTCACTCCAGGTTTACTGTATCCCTTGGACCTTCTTATTTACGATGAAACACAGAAATTGCATCGGAAATTAATACAAAAGGCACAATGGCGACTTAAGTACAGGAAGACTGACTCTTCTTACCGACTATGTTTTGAACCATTCCTGTGACACTAGTTATATATTCCGGTTCTTCACTTCAGGTTTACTGGATCCCTTGGACCTACTTATTGACGATGACACACAGAAATTGCATCGGAATTAAATACAAAAGGCACAGTGCCGACTTATGTACAAGAAGACTGACTCTTCCTACTGTCTATGATTTGAACCATTCCTGTGACAGTAGTTTTAGATTCCGATGCTTCACTTCAGGTTTACTGTATCCCTCTGACCTTATTAATGACGATGAAACACAGAAATTGCATCGGAATTAAATACAAAAGGCACAATGCCTACTTAAGTACAAGCAGACTGACTCTTCTTACTGTCTATGTTTTGATCCATTCCTGTGACACTAGTTATAGATTCCGGTGCTCACTTCAGGTTTACTGTATCCCACTGACCTTCTTATTGACGATGAAACACAGAAATTGCATCGGAATTAAATACAAAAGGCACAATGCCAACTTAAGTACAAGAAGACTGATCCTTCCCACCGTCTATGTTTTGAACCATTCCTGTGACACTAGTTATAGATTCCGATGCTTCACTTCAGGTTTACTGTGTCCCACTGACCTTCTTATTGACGATGAAACACAGAAATTGCATCGAAATTAAATACAAAAGGCACAATGCCGACTTAAGTACAAGAAGACTGATCCTTCCCACTGTCTATGTTTTGAACCATTCCTGTGACACTAGTTATAGATTCCGATGCTTCACTTCAGTTTTACTGCATCTCTTGGACCTTCTTATTGACGATGAAATACAGAAATTGCATCAGAATTAAATACAAAAGGCATAATGCCGACTTCAGTACAAGATGACTGACTCATCTTACTGACTATGTTTTGAACCATTCCTGTGACACTAGTTATAGATTCCGATGCTTCACTTCAGATATACTGTATCCCCCTGACGTTCTTGTTGACGATGAAACACAGAAATTGCGTCGGAATTAAATACAAAATGCACAATGGCGAATTAAGTACAAGAAGACTGACTCTTCTTACTGTCTATGTTTTCAACCATTCCTGTGACACTAGTAATAGATTCCGATCTTCACTCTAGGTTTACTGTATCCCTTGGACCTTTTTATTGACGATGAAATACAGAAATTGCATCGGAATTAAATAAAAAAGGCACAATGCCGACCCAAGTACAAGGAGACTGCCTCATCTTACTGTTTATGATTTGAACCATTCCTGTGACATTACTAACAGATTCCGATGCTTCACTGCAGGTTTACTGTATCCCTTGGACCTTCTTATTGACGATGAAACACAGCAATTGCATCGGAATTAAATAGAGAAGGCACAATGCCGACTTAAGTACAAGAAGGCTGACTCTTCCTACTTTCTATGTTTATACCATTCCTGTGACACTAGTTATAGATTCCGATGCGTCACTGCAGGTTTACTGTATCCCTTGGACCTTCTTATTGACGATGAAACACAGAAATTGAATCGGAAATAAATACAAAAGGCACAATGCCGACTTAAGTACAAGAACACTTACTCTTCTTACTGACTATGCTTTGAACCATTCCTGTGACACTAGTTATAAATTCCGATGCTTCACTTCAGGTTTACTGTATCGCTTGGACCTTCTTATTGACGATGAAACACAGCAATTGCATCGGAATTAAATAGGGAAGGCACAATGCCGACTTAAGTACAAGAAGACTGACTCTTCTTCTGTCTATGTTTTGAACCATTCCTGTGACACCAGTTATAGATGTCGATGCTACACTTCAGGATTACTGTATGCCTCTGACCCTCTTATTGACGATGAAACACAGATATTGCAACGGAATTAAATACAAAAGGGACAATGCCGACTTAAGTACAAGAAGACTGACTCTTCTTCTGTCCATGTTTTGAACCATTCCTGTGACACCAGTTATAGATGTCGATGATCACTTCAGGTTTACAGTATCCCTTGGACCTTCTTATTGACGATGAAACACAGAAATTGCATCGGAATTAAATACAAAAGGCACAATGCCGACTTTTGTACAAGAAGCCTGACTCTTCTTACTGACTATGTTTTGAACCATTCCTGTGACACTAGTTATAGATTCCGATGCTTAACTTCAGGTTTACTGTATCGCTTGGACCTTCTTATTGACGATGAAACACAGAAACTGCATCGGAATTAAATAAAAAATTCACAATGCCGACTCAAGTACTAGAAGACTGCCTCATCTTACTGTTTATGTTTTGAACCATTCCTGTGACATTAGTTACAGATTCCGATGCTTCACTGCAGGTTTACTGTATCCCTTGGACCTTCTTATTGACGATGAAACACAGCAATTGCATCGGAATTAAATAGAGAAGGCACAATGCCGACTTATGTAAAAGAAGACTGACTCTTCCTACTTTCTATGTTTATACCATTCCTGTGACACTAGTTATAGATTCCGATGCGTCACTTCAGGTTTACTGTATCCCTCTGACCCTCTTATTGACGATGAAACACAGAAATTGCAACGGAATTAAATACAAAAGGGACAATGCCGACTTAAGTACAAGAAGACTGACTCTTCTTCTGTCTATGTTTTGAACCATTCCTGTGACACCAGTTATACATGTCGATGCTACACTTCAGGTTTACTGTATCCCTCTGACCCTCTAATTGACGATGAATCACAGAAATTGCAACGGAATTAAATACAAAAGGGACAATGCCGACTTAAGTACAAGAAGACTGACTCTTCCTACTGTCTATGATTTGAACGATTCCTGTGACACTAGTTATAGATTCCGATGCCTCACTTCAGGTTTACTGTATCCCTCTGACCCTCGTATTGACGATGAAACACAGAAATTGCAACGGAATTAAATACAAAAGGGACAATGCAGACTTAAGTACAAGAAGACTGACTCTTCGTCTGTCTATGTTTTGAACCATTCCTGTGACACAAGTTATAGATTTCATTGCTTCACTTCAGGTTTACTGTATCCCTTGGACCTTCTTATTCACGATGAAACACAGAAATGGCAACGGAATTAAATACAAAAGGCACAATGCCGACTTAAGTACAGGAAGACTGACTCTTCTTACTGACTATGTTTTGAACCATTCCTGTGACACTAGTTATAGTTTCCGATGCTTAACTTCAGGTTTACTGTATCCCACTGACCTTCTTATTGACAATGAAACACAGAAATTGCATCGGAATTAAATCCAAAGGGCACATTGCCGAATTAAGTACAAGAAGACTGACTCTTCTTACTGTCTATGATTTGAACCATTCCTGTGACACTAGTTATAGATTGCGATGCTTCACTCCAGGTTTACTGTATCCCTTGGACCTTCTTATTTACGATGTAACACAGAAATTGCATCGGAAATTAATACAAATTTCACAATGGCGACTTAAGTACAAGCAGACTGACTCATCTTACCGACTATGCTTTGAACCATTCCTGTGACACTAGTTATATATTCCGGTGCTTCGCTTCAGGTTTACTGGATCCCTTGGACCTACTTATTGACGATGACACACAGAAATTGCATCGGAATTAAATACAAAAGGCACAATGCCGACTTAAGTACAAGAAGACTGACTCATCCTACTGTCTATGATTTGAACCATTCCTGTGACACTAGTTTTAGATTCCGATGCTTCACTTTAGGTTTACTGTATCCCTCTGACCTTATTAATGACGATGAAACACAGAAATTGCATCGGAATTAAATACAAAAGGCACAATGTCGACTTAAGTACAAGAAGACTGACTCTTCTTCTGTCTATGTTTTGAACCATTCCTGTGACACCAGTTATAGATGTCGATGCTACACTTCAGGATTACTGTATCCCTCTGACCCTCTTATTGACGATGAAACACAGATATTGCAACGGAATTAAATACAAAAGGGACAATGCCGACTTAAGTACAAGAAGACTGACTCTTCTTCTGTCTATGTTTTGAACCATTCCTGTGACACCAGTTATAGATGTCGATGATCACTTCAGGTTTACTGTATCCCTTGGACCTTCTTATTGACGATGTAACACAGAAATTGAATCGGAATTAAATACAAAAGGCACAATGCCGACTTTTGTACAAGAAGCCTGACTCTTCTTACTGACTATGTTTTGAACCATTCCTGTGACACTAGTTATAGATTCCGATGCTTAACTTCAGGTTTACTGTATCGCTTGGACCTTCTTATTGACGATGAAACACAGCAATTGCATCGGAATTAAATAGGAAAGGCACAATGCCGACTTAAGTACAAGAAGACTGACTCTTCTTCTGTCTATGTTTTGAACCATTCCTGTGACACCAGTTATAGATGTCGATGCTACACTTCAGGATTACTGTATCCCTCTGACCCTCTTATTGACGATGAAACACAGAAATTACGTCGGAATTAAATTCAAAATGCACAATGGGGAATTAAGTACAAGAAGACAGACTCTTCTTACTGTCCATGTTTTGAACCATTCCTGTGACACTAGTAATAGATTCCGATCTTCACTCTAGGTTTACTGTATCCCTTGGACCTTCTTATTGACGATGAAACACAGAAACTGCATCGGAATTAAATAAAAAATTCACAATGCCGACTCAAGTACTAGAAGACTGCCTCATCTTACTGTTTATGTTTTGAACCATTCCTGTGACATTAGTTACAGATTCCGATGCTTCACTGCAGGTTTACTGTATCCCTTGGACCTTCTTATTGACGATGAAACACAGCAATTGCATCGGAATTAAATAGAGAAGGCACAATGCCGACTTATGTACAAGAAGACTGACTCTTCCTACTTTCTATGTTTATACCATTCCTGTGACACTAGTTATAGATTCCGATGCGTCACTTCAGGTTTACTGTATCCCTCTGACCCTCTTATTGACGATGAAACACAGAAATTGCAACGGAATTAAATACAAAAGGGACAATGCCGACTTAAGTACAAGAAGACTGACTCTTCTTCTGTCTATGTTTTGAACCATTCCTGTGACACCAGTTATACATGTCGATGCTACACTTCAGGTTTACTGTATCCCTCTGACCCTCTAATTGACGATGAATCACAGAAATTGCACCGGAATTATATACAATAGGGACAATGCCGATTTAAGTACAAGAAGACTGACTCTTCCTACTGTCTATGATTTGAACGATTCCTGTGACACTAGTTATAGATTCCGATGCTTCACTTCAGGTTTACTGTATCCCTCTGACCCTCGTATTGACGATGAAACACAGAAATTGCAACGGAATTAAATACAAAAGGGACAATGCAGACTTAAGTACAAGAAGACTGACTCTTCGTCTGTCTATGTTTTGAACCATTCCTGTGACACAAGTTATAGATTTCATTGCTTCACTTCAGGTTTACTGTATCCCTTGGACCTTCTTATTCACGATGAAACACAGAAATGGCAACGGAATTAAATACAAAAGGCACAATGCCGACTTAAGTACAGGAAGACTGACTCTTCTTACTGACTATGTTTTGAACCATTCCTGTGACACTAGTTATAGTTTCCGATGCTTAACTTCAGGTTTACTGTATCCCACTGACCTTCTTATTGACGAGGAAGCACAGAAATTGCATCGGAATTAAATCCAAAGGGCACATTGCCGAATTAAGTACAAGAAGACTGACTCTTCTTACTGTCTATGATTTGAACCATTCCTGTGACACTAGTTATAGATTGCGATGCTTCACTCCAGGTTTACTGTATCCCTTGGACCTTCTTATTTACGATGTAACACAGAAATTGCATCGGAAATTAATACAAATTTCACAATGGCGACTTAAGTACAAGCAGACTGACTCATCTTACCGACTATGTTTTGAACCATTCCTGTGACACTAGTTATATATTCCGGTGCTTCGCTTCAGGTTTACTGGATCCCTTGGACCTACTTATTGACGATGACACACAGAAATTGCATCGGAATTAAATACAAAAGGCACAATGCCGACTTAAGTACAAGAAGACTGACTCATCCTACTGTCTATGATTTGAACCATTCCTGTGACACTAGTTTAAGATTCCGATGGTTCACTTTAGGTTTACTGTATCCCTCTGACCTTATTAATGACGATGAAACACAGAAATTGCATCGGAATTAAATACAAAAGGCACAATGCCGACTTAAGTACAAGAAGACTGGCTCTTCCTACTGTCTATGTATTGAACCATTCCTGAGACACTAGTTATAGATTCCGATGCTTCACTTCACGTTCACTGTATCCCACTGACATTCCTATTGACGATGAAACACAGATATCTCCATCGGAATTAAATACAAAAGGCACAATGCCGACTTAAGTACTAGAAGACTGACTCTTCCCACTGTCTATGTTTTGAACCATTCCTGTGACACTAGTTATAGATTCCGATGCTTCACTTCAGGTTTACTGTATCTCTTGGACCTTCTTATTGACGATGAAATACAGAAATTGCATCGGAATTAAATACAAAAGGCACAATGCCGACATTAGTATAAGTTGACTGACTCATCTTACTGACCATGTTTTGAACCATTCCTGTGACACTAGTTATAGATTCCGATGCTTCACTTCAGATATACTGTATCCCTCTGACGTTCTTATTGACGATGAGACACAGAAATTGCGTCGGAATTAAATACAAAATGCATAATGGCGAATTAAGTACAAGATGACTGACTCATCTTACAGTCTATGTTTTGAACCATTCCTGTGACACTATTAATAGATTCCGATCTTCACTCTAGGTTTACTGTATCCCTTGGACCTTCTTATTGACGATGAAACACAGAAATTGCATCGGAATTAAATATAAAAGGCACAATGCCGACTCAAGTACAAGAAGACTGACTCATCTTACTGTTTATGTTTTGAACAATTCCTGTGACATTAGTTACAGATTCCGATGCTTCACTGCAGGTTTACTGAATCCCTTGGACCTTCTTATTGACGATGAAACACAGAAATTGCATCGGAAGTAATTACAAAAGGCACAATGCCGACTTAAGTACAAGAACACTGACTCTTCTTACTGACTATGCTTTGAACCATTCCTGTGACGCTAGTTATAGATTCCGTTGCTTCACTTCAGGTTTACAGTATCGCTTGGACCTTCTTATTGACGATGAAACACAGCAATTGCATCGGAATTAAATAGAGAAGGCAATATGCCGACTTAAGTACAAGAAGACTGACTCTTCCTACTTTCTATGTTTATACCATTCCTGTGACACTAGTTATAGATTCCGATGCGTCACTTCAGGTTTACTGTATCCCTCTGACCCTCTTATTGACGATGAAACACAGAAATTGCAACGGAATTAAATACACAAGGGTCAATGCCGACTTAAGTACAAGAAGACCGACTCTTCTTCTGTCTATGTTTTGAACCATTCCTGTGACACCAGTTATAGATGTCGATGCTACACTTCAGGTTTACTGTATCCCTCTGACCCTCTTATTGACGATGAAACACAGAAATTGCTACGGAATTAAATACAAAAGGAACAATGCCGACTTAAGTACAAGAAGACTGCCTCTTCTTCTCTCTATGTTTTGAACCATTCCTGTGACACCAGTTATAGATGTCGATGCTTCACCTCAGGTTTACTGTATCCCTTGGACCTTCTTATTGACGATGAAACACAGAAATTGCATCGGAATTAAATACAAAAGGCACAATGCCGACTTAAGTACAAGAAGACTGACTCTTCTTACTGACAATGTTTTGAACCATTCCTGTGACACTAGTTATAGATTCTGATGCTTCACTTCAGGTTTACTGTATCTCTCTGACCTTCTTATTGACGATGAAACACAGATATTGCATGGGAAATAAATAGAAAAGGCACAATGCTGATTTAAGTACAAGAAGACTGACCCTTCTTACTGACTATGTTTTGAAATATTCCTGTGACACTAGTTATAGCTTCCGATGCTTCACTTCAGATTTACTGTATCATTCTGACCTTCCTATTGACGATCAAACACAGAAATTGTATTGGAATTAAATACTAAGGGCACAATGCCGAATTAAGTTCAAAAAGACTGACTCTTCTTACTGTCGATGTTTTGAACCGTTCCTGAGACACTAGTTATAGATTCCGATGCTTCACTCCAGGTTTACTGTATCCCTTGGACCTTCTTATTGACGATGAAACACAGAAATTGCAACGGAATTAAATACAAGAGGCACAATGCCGCCTTAAGTACAAGAAGACTGACACTTCTTACTGCCTATGTATTGAACCATTCCTGTGACACTAGTTATAGATTCCGATGCTTCACTCCAGGTTTACTGTATCCCTTGGACCTTCTTATTTACGATGAAACATAGAAATTGCATCGGAAATTAATACAAAAGGCGCAATGGCGACTTAAGTATAAGAAGACTGACTCTTCTTACCGACTATGTTTTGAACCATTCCTGTGACACTAGTTATATATTCCGGTGCTTCACTTCAGGTTTACTGGATCCCTTGGACCTACTTATTGACGATGACACACAGAAATTGCATCGGAATTAAATACAAAAGGCACAAAGCCGACTTAAGTACAAGAAGACTGACTCTTCCTACTGTCTATGATTTGAACCATTCCTGTGACACTAGTTTTAGATTCCGATGCTTCACTTCAGGTTTACTGTATCCCTCTGACCTTATTAATGACGATGAAACACAGAAATTGCATCGGAATTAAATACAAAAGGCACAATGCCGACTTAAGTACAAGAAGACTGACTCTTCCCACTGTCTATGTTTGAACCTTTCCTGTGACACTAGTTATAGATTCCGATGCTTCACTTCAGGTTTACTGTATCCCTTGGACCTTCTTATTGACGATGATATACAGAAATTACATCGGAAATAAATACAAAAAACACAATGCCGACTTTAGTACAAGATGACTGACTCATCTTACTGACTATGTTTTGAACCATTCCTGTGACACTAGTTATAGATTCCGATGCTTCACTTCAGATATACTGTATCCCTCTGACGTTCTTATTGACGATGAAACACAGAAATTGCGTCGGAATTAAATAAAAAAGGCACAATGCCGACTCAAGTACAAGAAGAATGTCTCATCTTACTGTTTATGTTTTGAACCATTCCTGTGACATCAGTTACAGATTCCGATGCTTCACTGCAGGTTTACTGTATCCCTTGGACCTTCTTATTGACGATGAAACACAGAAATTGCATCGGAATTAAATGCAAAAGGCACAATGCCGACTTAAGTACAAGAACATTGACTCTTCTTACTGACTATGCTTTGAACCATTCCTGTGACACTAGTTATAGATTCCGATGCTTCACTTCAGGTTTACTGTATCCCTTGGACCTTCTTATCGACGATGAAACACAGAAATTGCAACGGAATTAAATACAAAAGTGACAATGCAGACTTAAGTACAAGAAGACTGTCTCTTCGTCTGTCTATGTTTTGAACCATTCCTGTGACACTAGTTATAGATTTCATTGCTTCACTTCAGGTTTACTGTATCCCTTGGACCTTCTTATTGACGATGAAACACAGAAATGGCATCGGAATTAAATACAAAAGGCACAATGCCGACTTAAGTACAAGAAGACTGACTCTTCTTACTGACTATGTTTTGAACCATTCCTGTGACACTAGTTGAAGTTTCCGATGCTTTACTTCAGGTTTACTGTATCCCTCTGACCTTCTTATTGACGATGAAACACAGTAATTGCATCGGAAATTAATACAAATTTCACAATGGCGACTTAAGTACAAGAAGACTGACTCTTCTTACCGACTATGTTTTGAATCATTCCTGTGACACTAGTTATATATTCTGGTGCTTGGCTTCAGGTTTACTGGATCCCTTGGACCTACTTATTGACGATGACACACAGAAATTGCATCGGAATTAAATACAAAAGGCACAATGCCGACTTAAGTACAAGAAGACTGACTCTTCCTACTGTCTATGATTTGAACCATTCCTGTGACACTAGTTTTAGATTCCGATGCTTCACTTCAGGTTTACTGTATCCCTCTGACCTTATTAATGACGATGAAACACAGAAATTGCATCGGAATTAAATACAAAATGCACAATGCCGACTTAAGTACAAGAAGACTGACTCTTCCTACTGTCTATGTTTTGAACCATTCCTGTGACACTAGTTATAGATTCCGATGCTTCACTTCAGGTTTACTGTATCCCACTGACATTCCTATTGTCGATAGAACACAGAAATCTGCATCGGAATTAAATACAAAATGCACAATGACGACTTAAGTACAAGAAGACTGATTCTTCCCATTGTCTATGTTTTGAGCCATTCCTGTGACACTAGTTATAGATTCCGAAGCATCACTTCAGGTTTACGGTATCACTTGGACCTTCTTATTGACGATGAAATACAGAAATTGCATCGGAATTAAATACAATAGGCACAAAGCTAACTTTAGTACAACTTGACTGACTCATCTTACTGACTATGTTTTGAACCATTCCTGTGACACTAGATGTAGATTCCGATGCTTCACTTCAGATATACTGTATCCCTCTGACGTTCTTATTGACGATGAAACAAAGAAATTGCTTCGGAATTAAATACAAAATGCACAATGGCGAATTAAGTACAAGAAGACTGCCTCTTCTTACTGTCTATGTTTTGAACCATTCTTGTGACACTAGTAATAGATTACGATCTTCACTCTAGGTTTACTGTATCCCTAGGACCTTCTTTTTGACGATGAAACACAGAAATTGCATCGGGATTAAATATAAAAGGCACAATGACGACTCAAGTACAAGAAGACTGACTCATCTTACTGTTTATGTTCTGAACCATTCCTGTGACATTAGTTACAGATTCCGATGCTTCACTGCAGGTTTACTGTATCCCTTGGACCTTCTTATTGACGATGAAACACAGAAATTGCATCGGAATTAAATACAAAAGGCACAATGCCGACTTAAGTACAAGAACACTGACTCTTCTTACTTACTATGCTTTGAACCATTCCTGTGACGCTAGTTATACATTCCGATGCTTCAGTTCAGGTTTACTGTATCGCTTGGACCTTCTTATTGACGATGAAACACAGCAATTGCATCGGAATTAAATTGAGAAGGCAAAATGCCGACTTAAGTACAAGAAGACTGACTCTTAGTACTTTCTATGTTTATACAATTCCTGTGACACTAGTTATAGATTCCGATGCGTCACTTCAGGTTTACTGTATCCCTCTGACCCTCTTATTGACGATGAAACACAGAAATTGCAACGGAATTAAATACAAAAGGGTCAATGCCGACTTAAGTAGAAGAACACTGACTCTTCTTCTGTCTATGTTTTGAACCATTCCTGTGACACCAGTTATAGATGTCGATGCTACACTTCAGGTTTACTGTATCCCTCTGACCCTCTTATTGACGATGAAACACAGAAATTGCTACGGAATTAAATACAAAAGGGACAATGCCGACTTAAGTACAAGAAGACTGACTCTTCTTCTGTCTATGTTTGAACCATTCCTGTGACACCAGTTATAGATGTCGATGCTTCACTTCAGGTTTACTGTATCCCTTGGACCTTCTTATAGACGATGAAACACAGAAATTGCATCGGAATTAAATACAAAAGGCAATATGCCGACTTAAGTACAAGAAGACTGACTCTTCTTACTGACTATGTTTTGAACCATTCCTGTGACACTAGTTATAGATTCTGATGCTTCACTTCAGGTACAAGAAGACTGACTCTTCTTCTGTCTATGTTTGAACCATTCCTGTGACACCAGTTATAGATGTCGATGCTTCACTTCAGGTTTACTGTATCCCTTGGACCTTCTTATAGACGATGAAACACAGAAATTGCATCGGAATTAAATACAAAAGGCAATATGCCGACTTAAGTACAAGAAGACTGACTCTTCTTACTGACTATGTTTTGAACCATTCCTGTGACACTAGTTATAGATTCTGATGCTTCACTTCAGGTTTACTGTATCTCTCTGACCGTCTTATTGACGATGAAACACAGAAATTGCATTGGAAATAAATAGAAAATGCACAATGCAGATTTAAGTACAAGAAGACTGACCCTTCTTACTGACTATGTTTTGAAATATTCCTGTGACACTAGTTGTAGCTTCCGATGCTTCACTTCAGATTTACTGTATCCCTCTGACCTTCCTAATGACGATCAAACACAGAAATTGTATTGGAATTAAATACTAAAGGCACAATGCCGAATTAAGTACAAGAAGACTGACTCTTCTTACTGTCGATGTTTTGAACCGTTCCTGTGACTCTAGTTATAGATTCCGATGCTTCACTCCAGGCTTACTGTATCCCTTGGACCTTCTTATTGACGATGAAACACAGAAATTGCATCGGAATTAAATACAAGAGGCACAATGCCGCCTTAAGTACAAGAAGACTGACACGTCTTACTGCCTATGTATTGAACCATTCCTGTGACACTAGTTGTAGTAGATTCCGATGCTTCACTCCAGGTTTACTGTATCCCTTGGACCTTCTTGTTTACGATGAAACATAGAAATTGCATCGGAAATTAATACAAAAGGCGCTTGGCGACTGAAGTTCAAGAAGACTGACTCTTCTTACCGACTACGTTTTGAACCATTCCTGTGACACTAGTTATATATTCCGGTGCTTCACTTCAGGTTTACTGGATCCCTTGGACCTACTTATTGACGATGACACACAGAAATTGCATCGGAATTAAATGCAAATGGCACAAAGCCGACTTAAGTACAAGAAGACTGACTCTTCCTACTGTCTATGATTTGAACCATTCCTGTGACACTAGTTTTAGATTCCGATGCTTCACTTCAGGTTTACTGTATCCCTCTGACCTTATTAACGACGATGAAACACAGAAATTGCATCGGAATTAAATACAAAATGCACAATGCCGACTTAAGTACTAGAAGACTGACTTTTCCCACTGTCTATGTTTTGAACCTTTCCTGTGACACTAGTTATAGATTCCGATGCTTCACTTCAGGTTTACTGTATCCCTTGGACCTTCTTATTGACGATGAAACACAGAAATTGCGTCGGAATTAAATAAAAAAGGCACAATGCCGACTCAAGTACAAGAAGACTGACTCATCTTACTGTTTATGTTTTGAACTATTCTTGTGACATCAGTTACAAATTCCGATGCTTCACTGCAGGTTTACTGTATCCCTTGGACCTTCTTATTGACGATGAAACACAGAAATTGCATCGGAATTAAATACAAAAGGCACAATGCCGACTTAAGTACAACAACATTGACTCTTCTTACTGACTATGATTTGAACTATTCCTGTGACACTAGTTATAGATTCCGAAGCTTCACTTCAGGTTTACTGTATCGCTTCTACCTTCTTATTGACGATGAAACACAGCAATTGCATCGGAATTAAATAGAGAAGGCACAATGCCGACTTAAGTACAAGAAGACTGACTCTTCCTAATTTCTATGTTTATAGCATTCCTATGACACTAGTTATAGATTCCGATGCTTCACTTCAGGTTTACTGTATCCCTCTGACCCTCTTATTGACGATGAAACACAGAAATTGCAACGGAATTAAATACAAAAGGCACAATGCCGATTTAAGTACAAGAAGACTGACCCTTCTTACTGACTATGTTTTGAACCATTCCTCTGACACTAGTTATAGCTTCCGATGCTTCACTTCAGAATTACTGTATTCCTCTGACCTTCCTATTGACAATCAAACACAGAAATAGTATTGGAATTAAATATCAAAGGCACAATGCCGAATTAAGTACAAGAAGACTGACTCTTCTTACTGTCGATGTTTTGAACCGTTCCTGTGACACAAGTTATAGATTCCGATGCTTCACTCCAGGTTTACTGTATCCCTTGGACCTACTTATTGACGATGAAACACAGAAATTGCATCAGAATTAAATGCAAAAGGCACAATGCCGACTTAAGTACAAGAACATTGACTCTTCTTACTGACTATGCTTTGAACCATTCCTGTGACACTAGTTATAGATTCCGATGCTTCACTTCAGGTTTACTGTATCCCTTGGACCTTCTTATCGACGATGAAACACAGAAATTGCAACGGAATTAAATACAAAAGTGACAATGCAGACTTAAGTACAAGAAGACTGTCTCTTCGTCTGTCTATGTTTTGAACCATTCCTGTGACACTAGTTATAGATTTCATTGCTTCACTTCAGGTTTACTGTATCCCTTGGACCTTCTTATTGACGATGAAACACAGAAATGGCATCGGAATTAAATACAAAAGGCACAATGCCGACCTAAGTACAAGAAGACTGACACTTCTTACTGACTATGTTTTGAACCATTCCTGTGACACTAGTTATAGTTTCCGATGCTTAACTTCAGGTTTACTGTATCCCTCTGACCTTCTTATTGACGATGAAACACAGGAATTGCATCGGAAATTAATACAAATTTCACAATGGCGACTTAAGTACAAGAAGACTGACTCTTCTTACCGACTATGTTTTGAACCATTCCTGCGACACTAGTTATATATTCTGGTGCTTCGCTTCAGGTTTACTGGATCCCTTGGGCCTACTTATTGACGATGACACACAGAAATTGCATCGGAATTAAATACAAAAGGCACAATGCCGACTTAAGTACAAGAAGACTGACTCTTCCTACTGTCTATGTTTTGAACCATTCCTGTGACACTAGTTATGGATTCCGATCCTTCACTTCAGGTTTACTGTATCCCATTGACATTCCTATTGTCGATGAAACACAGAAATCTGCATCGGAATTAAATACAAAAGGCACAATGACGACTTAAGTACAAGAAGACTGACTCTTCCCACTGTCTATGTTTTGAGCCATTCCTGTGACACTAGTTATAGATTCCGATGCTTCACTTCAGGTTTACTATATCTCTTGGACCTTCTTATTGACGATGAAATACAGAAATTGCATCGGAATTAAATACAAAAGGCACAATGCCGACTTTAGTACAAGTTGACTGACTCATCTTACTGACTATGTTTTGAACCATTCCTGTGACACTAGTTATAGATTCCGATGCTTCACTTCAGATATACTGTATCCCTCTGACGTTCTTATTGACGATGAAACACAGAAATTGCGTCGGAATTAAATACAAAATGCACAATTGCGAATTAAGTACAAGAAGACTGACTCTTCTTACTGTCTATGTTTTGAACCATTCCTGTGACACTAGTAATAGATTCCGATCTTCACTCTAGGTTTACTGTATCCCTTGGACCTTCTTTTTGACGATGAAACACAGAAATGGCATCGGAATTAAATACAAAAGGCACAATGCCGACCTAAGTACAAGAAGACTGACACTTCTTACTGACTATGTTTTGAACCATTCCTGTGACACTACTTATAGTTTCCGATGCTTAACTTCAGGTTTACTGTATCCCTCTGACCTTCTTATTGACGATGAAACACAGAAATTGCATCGGAAATTAATACAAATTTCACAATGGCGACTTAAGTACAAGAAGACTGACTCTTCTTACCGACTATGTTTTGAACCATTCCTGTGACACTAGTTATATATTCTGGTGCTTCGCTTCAGGTTTACTGGATCCCTTGGGCCTACTTATTGACGATGAAACACAGAAATTGCATCGAAATTAAATACAAAAGGCACAATGCCGACTTAAGTACAAGAACACTGACTCTTCTTACTGACTATGCTTTGAACCATTCCTGTGACGCTAGTTATACATTCCGATGCTTCACTTCAGGTGTACTGTATCGCTTAGACCTTCTTATTGACGATGAAACACAGCAATTGCATCGGAATTAAATTGAGAAGGCAAAATGCCGACTTAAGTCCAAGAAGACTGACTCTTCCTACTTTCTATGTTTATACCATTCCTGTGACACTAGTTATAGATTCCGATGCGTCACTTCTGGTTTACTGTATCCCTCTCACCATCTTATTGACGATTTAACACAGAAATTGCAACGGAATTAAATACAAAAGGGTCAATGCCGACTTAAGTACAAGAAGACTGACTCTTCTTCTGCCTATGTTTTGAACCATTCCTGTGACACCAGTTATAGATGTCGATGCTACACTTCAGGTTTACTGTTTCCCTCTGACCCTCTTATTGACGATGAAACACAGAAATTGCTACGGAATTAAATACAAAAGGGACAATGCCGACTTAAGTACAAGAAGACTGACTCTTCTTCTGTCTATGTTTTGAACCATTAATGTGACACCAGTTATAGATGTCGATGCTTCACTTCAGATTTACTGTATCCCTTGGACCTTCTTATAGACGATGAAACACAGAAATTGCATCGGAATTAAATACAAAAGGCACAATGCCGACTTAAGTACAAGAAGACTGACTCTTCTTACTGACTATGTTTTGAACCATTCCTGTGACACTAGTTATAGATTCTGATGCTTCACTTCAGGTTTACTGTATCTCTCTGACCTTCTTATTGACGATGAAACACAGAAATTGCATTGGAAATAAGTAGAAAAGGCACAATGCCGATTTAAGTACAAGAAGACTGACCCTTCTTACTGACTATGTTTTGAAATATTCCTGTGACACTAGTTATAGCTTCCGATGCTTCACTTCATATTTACTGTATCCCTCTGACCTTCCTATTGACGATCAAACACAGAAATTGTGTTGGAATTAAATACTAAAGGCAGAATGCCGAATTAAGTACAAGAAGACTGACTCTTCTTACTGTCGATGTTTTGAACCGTTCCTGTGACTCTAGTTATAGATTCCGATGCTTCACTCCAGGTTTACTGTATCCCTTGGACTTTCTTATTGACGATGAAACACAGAAATTGCATCGGAATTTAATACAAGAGGCACAATGCCGCCTTAAGTACAAGAAGACTGACACGTCTTCCTGCCTATGTATTGAACCATTCCTGTGACACTAGTTATAGATTCCGATGCTTCACTCCAGGTTTACTGAATCCCTTGGACCTTCTTATTTACGATGAAACATAGAAATTGCATCGGAAATTAATACAAAAGGCGCAATGGCGACTGAAGTTCAAGAAGACTGACTCTTCTTACCGACTATGTTTTGAACCATTCCTGTGACACTAGTTATATATTCCGGTGCTTCACTTCAGGTTTACTGGATCCCTTGGACCTACTTATTGACGATGACACACAGAAATTGCATCGGAATTAAATACAAATGGCACAAAGCCGACTTAAGTACAAGAAGACTGACTTTTCCCACTGTCTATGTTTTGAACCTTTCCTGTGACACTAGTTATAGATTGCGATGCTTCACTTCAGGTTTACTGTATCCCTTGGACCTTCTTATTGACGATGATATACAGAAATTGCATCGGAAATAAATACAAAAAACACAATGCCGACTTTAGTACAAGATGACTGACTCATCTTACTGACTATGTTTTCAACCATTCCCGTGACACTGGTTATAGATTCCGATGCTTCACTTCAGATATACTGTATCCCTCTGATGTTCTTATTGACGATGAAACACAGAAATTGCGTCGGAATTAAATAAAAAAGGCACAATGCCGACTCAAGTACAAGAAGACTGACTCATCTTACTGTTTATGTTTTGAACTATTCCTGTGACATCAATTACAGATTCCGATGCTTCACTGCAGGTTTACTGTATCCCTTGGACCTTCTTATTGACGATGAAACACAGAAATTGCATCGGAATTAAATACAAAAGGCACAAAGCCGACTTAAGTACAAGAAGACTGACTTTTCCCACTGTCTATGTTTTGAACCTTTCCTGTGACACTAGTTATAGATTGCGATGCTTCACTTCAGGTTTACTGTATCCCTTGGACCTTCTTATTGACGATGATATACAGAAATTGCATCGGAAATAAATACAAAAAACACAATGCCGACTTTAGTACAAGATGACTGACTCATCTTACTGACTATGTTTTGAACCATTCCTGTGACACTAGTTATAGTTTCCGATGCTTAACTTCAGGTTTACTGTATCCCTCTGACCTTCTTATTGACGATGAAACACAGAAATTGCATCGGAAATTAATACAAATTTCACAATGGCGACTTAAGTACAAGAAGACTGACTCTTCTTACCGACTATGTTTTGAACCATTCCTGCGACACTAGTTATATATTCTGGTGCTTCGCTTCAGGTTTACTGGATCCCTTGGGCCTACTTATTGACGATGACACACAGAAATTGCATCGGAATTAAATACAAAAGGCACAATGCCGACTTAAGTACAAGAAGACTGACTCTTCCTACTGTCTATGTTTTGAACCATTCCTGTGACACTAGTTATGGATTCCGATGCTTCACTTCAGGTTTACTGTATCCCATTGACATTCCTATTGTCGATGAAACACAGAAATCTGCATCGGAATTAAATGCAAAAGGCACAATGACGACTTAAGTACAAGAAGACTGACTCTTCCCACTGTCTATGTTTTGAGCCATTCCTGTGACACTAGTTATAGATTCCGATGCTTCACTTCAGGTTTACTATATCTCTTGGACCTTCTTATTGACGATGAAATACAGAAATTGCATCGGAATTAAATACAAAAGGCACAATGCCGACTTTAGTACAAGTTGACTGACTCATCTTACTGACTATGTTTTGAACCATTCCTGTGACACTAGTTATAGATTCCGATGCTTCACTTCAGATATACTGTATCCCTCTGACGTTCTTATTGACGATGAAACACAGAAATTGCGTCGGAATTAAATACAAAATGCACAATTGCGAATTAATTACAAGAAGACTGACTCTTCTTACTGTCTATGTTTTGAACCATTCCTGTGACACTAGTAATAGATTCCGATCTTCACTCTAGGTTTACTGTATCCCTTGGACCTTCTTTTTGACGATGAAACACAGAAATGGCATCGGAATTAAATACAAAAGGCACAATGCCGACCTAAGTACAAGAAGACTGACACTTCTTACTGACTATGTTTTGAACCATTCCTGTGACACTACTTATAGTTTCCGATGCTTAACTTCAGGTTTACTGTATCCCTCTGACCTTCTTATTGACGATGAAACACAGAAATTGCATCGGAAATTAATACAAATTTCACAATGGCGACTTAAGTACAAGAAGACTGACTCTTCTTACCGACTATGTTTTGAACCATTCCTGTGACACTAGTTATATATTCTGGTGCTTCGCTTCAGGTTTACTGGATCCCTTGGGCCTACTTATTGACGATGAAACACAGAAATTGCATCGGAATTAAATACAAAAGGCACAATGCCGACTTAAGTACAAGAACACTGACTCTTCTTACTGACTATGCTTTGAACCATTCCTGTGACGCTAGTTATACATTCCGATGCTTCACTTCAGGTGTACTGTATCGCTTAGACCTTCTTATTGACGATGAAACACAGCAATTGCATCGGAATTAAATTGAGAAGGCAAAATGCCGACTTAAGTCCAAGAAGACTGACTCTTCCTACTTTCTATGTTTATACCATTCCTGTGACACTAGTTATAGATTCCGATGCGTCACTTCTGGTTTACTGTATCCCTCTCACCATCTTATTGACGATTTAACACAGAAATTGCAACGGAATTAAATACAAAAGGGTCAATGCCGACTTAAGTACAAGAAGACTGACTCTTCTTCTGCCTATGTTTTGAACCATTCCTGTGACACCAGTTATAGATGTCGATGCTACACTTCAGGTTTACTGTTTCCCTCTGACCCTCTTATTGACGATGAAACACAGAAATTGCTACGGAATTAAATACAAAAGGGACAATGCCGACTTAAGTACAAGAAGACTGACTCTTCTTCTGTCTATGTTTTGAACCATTAATGTGACACCAGTTATAGATGTCGATGCTTCACTTCAGATTTACTGTATCCCTTGGACCTTCTTATAGACGATGAAACACAGAAATTGCATCGGAATTAAATACAAAAGGCACAATGCCGACTTAAGTACAAGAAGACTGACTCTTCTTACTGACTATGTTTTGAACCATTCCTGTGACACTAGTTATAGATTCTGATGCTTCACTTCAGGTTTACTGTATCTCTCTGACCTTCTTATTGACGATGAAACACAGAAATTGCATTGGAAATAAGTAGAAAAGGCACAATGCCGATTTAAGTACAAGAAGACTGACCCTTCTTACTGACTATGTTTTGAAATATTCCTGTGACACTAGTTATAGCTTCCGATGCTTCACTTCAGATTTGCTGTATCCCTCTGACCTTCCTATTGACGATCAAACACAGAAATTGTATTGGAATTAAATACTAAAGGCACAATGCCGAATTAAGTACAACAAGACTGACTCTTCTTACTGTCGATGTTTTGAACCGTTCCTGTGACTCTAGTTATAGATTCCGATGCTTCACTCCAGGTTTACTGTATCCCTTGGACTTTCTTATTGACGATGAAACACAGAAATTCCATCGGAATTAAATACAAGGGGCACAATGCCGCCTTAAGTACAAGAAGACTGACACGTCTTCCTGCCTATGTATTGAACCATTCCTGTGACACTAGTTATAGATTCCGATGCTTCACTCCAGGTTTACTGAATCCCTTGGACCTTCTTATTTACGATGAAACATAGAAATTGCATCGGAAATTAATACAAAAGGCGCAATGGCGACTGAAGTTCAAGAAGACTGACTCTTCTTACCGACTATGTTTTGAACCATTCCTGTGACACTAGTTATATATTCCGGTGCTTCACTTCAGGTTTACTGGATCCCTTGGACCTACTTATTGACGATGACACACAGAAATTGCATCGGAATTAAATACAAATGGCACAAAGCCGACTTAAGTACAAGAAGACTGACTCTTCCTACTGTCTATGATTTGAACCATTCCTGTGACACTAGTTTTAGATTCCGATGCTTCACTTCAGGTTTACTGTATTACTCTGACCTTATTAACGACGATGAAACACAGAAATTGCATCGGAATTAAATACAAAATGCACAATGCCGACTTAAGTACAAGAAGACTGACTCTTCTTACTGACTATGTTTTGAACCATTCCTGTGACACTAGTTATAGATTCTGATGCTTCACTTCAGGTTTACTGTATCTCTCTGACCTTCTTATTGACGATGAAACACAGAAATTGCATTGGAAATAAGTAGAAAAGGCACAATGCCGATTTAAGTACAAGAAGACTGACCCTTCTTACTGACTATGTTTTGAAATATTCCTGTGACACTAGTTATAGCTTCCGATGCTTCACTTCATATTTACTGTATCCCTCTGACCTTCCTATTGACGATCAAACACAGAAATTGTGTTGGAATTAAATACTAAAGGCACAATGCCGAATTAAGTACAAGAAGACTGACTCTTCTTACTGTCGATGTTTTGAACCGTTCCTGTGACTCTAGTTATAGATTCCGATGCTTCACTCCAGGTTTACTGTATCCCTTGGACTTTCTTATTGACGATGAAACACAGAAATTGCATCGGAATTTAATACAAGAGGCACAATGCCGCCTTAAGTACAAGAAGACTGACACGTCTTCCTGCCTATGTATTGAACCATTCCTGTGACACTAGTTATAGATTCCGATGCTTCACTCCAGGTTTACTGAATCCCTTGGACCTTCTTATTTACGATGAAACATAGAAATTGCATCGGAAATTAATACAAAAGGCGCAATGGCGACTGAAGTTCAAGAAGACTGACTCTTCTTACCGACTATGTTTTGAACCATTCCTGTGACACTAGTTATATATTCCGGTGCTTCACTTCAGGTTTACTGGATCCCTTGGACCTACTTATTGACGATGACACACAGAAATTGCATCGGAATGAAATACAAATGGCACAAAGCCGACTTAAGTACAAGAAGACTGACTTTTCCCACTGTCTATGTTTTGAACCTTTCCTGTGACACTAGTTATAGATTGCGATGCTTCACTTCAGGTTTACTGTATCCCTTGGACCTTCTTATTGACGATGATATACAGAAATTGCATCGGAAATAAATACAAAAAACACAATGCCGACTTTAGTACAAGATGACTGACTCATCTTACTGACTATGTTTTCAACCATTCCCGTGACACTGGTTATAGATTCCGATGCTTCACTTCAGATATACTGTATCCCTCTGACGTTCTTATTGACGATGAAACACAGAAATTGCGTCGGAATTAAATAAAAAAGGCACAATGCCGACTCAAGTACAAGAAGACTGACTCATCTTACTGTTTATGTTTTGAACTATTCCTGTGACATCAATTACAGATTCCGATGCTTCACTGCAGGTTTACTGTATCCCTTGGACCTTCTTATTGACGATGAAACACAGAAATTGCATCGGAATTAAATACAAAAGGCACAATGCCGACTTAAGTAAAAGAACATTGACTCTTCTTACTGACTATGCTTTGAACCATTCCTGTGACACTAGTTATAGATTCCGAAGCTTCACTACAGGTTTCCTGTGTCGCTTCTACCTTCTTATTGACGATGAAACACAGCAATTGCATCGGAATTAAATAGAGAAGGCACAATGCCGACTTAAGTACAAGAAGACTGACTCTTCCTACTTTCTATGTTTATACCATTCCTGTGACACTAGTTATAGATTCCGATGCTTCACTTCAGGTTTACTGTTTCCCTCTGACCCTCTTATTGACGATGAAACACAGAAATTGCAACGGAATTAAATACAAAAGGGACAATGCCGACTTAAGTACAAGAAGACTGACTCTTCTTTTGTCTATGCTTTGAACCATTCCTGTGACACCAGTTATAGATGTCGATGCTACACTTCAGGTTTACTGTATCCCTCTGACCCTCTTATTGACGATGAATCACAGAAATTGCAACGGAATTAAATACAAAAGGCACAATGCCGATTAAGTACAAGAAGACTGACCCTTCTTACTGACTATGCTTGAACCATTCCTCTGACACTAGTTATAGCTTCCGATGCTTCACTTCATAATTACTGTATCCCTCTGACCTTCCTATTGACAATCAAACACAGAAATTGTATTGGAATTAAATACTAAAGGCACAATGCCGAATTAAGTACAAGAAGACTGACTCTTCTTACTGTCGATGTTTTGAACCGTTCCTGTGACACAAGTTATAGATTCCGATGCTTCACTCCAGGTTTACTGTATCCCTTGGACCTTCTTATTGACGATGAAACACAGAAATTGCATCGGAATTAAATACAAAAGGCACAATGCCGCCTTAAGTACAAGAAGACTGACTCTTCCCACTGCCTATGTTTTGAACCATTCCTGTGGCACTAGTTATAGATTCCGATGCTTCACTTCAGGTTCAATGTATCGCTTGGACCTTCTTATTGACGATGAAACACAGTAATTGCAATGGAATTAAATAGAAAAGGCACAATGCCGACTTAAGTACAAGAAGACTGACTCTTCCTACTTTCTATGTTTATACCATTCCTGTGACACAACTTATAGATTCCGATGCTTCACTTCAGGTTTACTGTATCCCTCTGACCCTCTTATTGACGATGAAACACAGAAATTGCAACGGAATTAAATACAAAAGGGACAATGCCGACTGAAGTAAAAGAAGACTGACTCTTCCTCTGTCTATATTTTGAAGCATTACTGTGACACCAGTTATTGATTTCGATGCTTCACTTCAGGTTTACTGTATCCCTTGGACCTTCTTATAGACGATGAAACACAGAAATTGCATCGGAAATTAATACAAAAGGCACAATGGCGACTTAAGTACGAGAAGACTGACTCTTCTTACTGACTATGTTTTTAACCATTCCTGCGTAACTTGTTATATATTCCGGTGCTTCACTTCAGGTTTACTGTATCCCTCTGACCTTCTTATTGACGATGAAACACAGAAATTGCATTGGAAATAAATAGAAAAGGCACAATGCCGATTTAAGTACAAGAAGACTGACCCTTCTTACTGACTATGTTTTGAAATATTAATGTGACACTAGTTATATATTCCGGTGCTTCACTTCAGGTTTACTGGATCCCTTGGACCTACTTATTGACGATGACACACAGAAATTGCATCGGAATTAAATACTAATGGCACAAAGCCGACTTAAGTACAAGAAGACTGACTCTTCCTACTGTCTGTGATTTGAACCATTCCTGTGACACTAGTTTTAGATTCCGATGCTTCACTCCAGGTTTACTGTATCCCTTGGACTTTCTTATTGACGATGAAACACAGAAATTGCATCGGAATTAAATACAAGAGGCACAATGCCGCCTTAAGTACAAGAAGACTGACACGTCTTACTGCCTATGTCTTGAACCATTCCTGTGACACTAGTTATAGATTCCGATGCTTCACTCCAGGTTTACTGAATGACTTGGACCTTCTTATTTACGATGGAACATAGAAATTGCATCGGAAATTAATACAAAAGGCGCAATGGCGACTGAAGTTCAAGAAGACTGACTCTTCTTACCGACTATGTTTTGAACCATTCCTGTGACACTAGTTATATATTCCGGTGCTTCACTTCAGGTTTACTGGATCCCTTGGACCTACTTATTGACGATGACACACAGAAATTGCATCGGAATTAAATACAAATGGCACAAAGCCGACTTAAGTACAAGAAGACTGACTCTTCCTACTGTCTGTGATTTGAACCATTCCTGTGACACTAGTTTTAGATTCCGATGCTTCACTTCAGGTTTACTGTATTACTCTGACCTTATTAACGACGATGAAACACAGAAATTGCATCGGAATTAAATACAAAATGCACAATGACGACTTAAGTACAAGAAGACTGACTTTTCCCACTGTCTATGTTTTGAACCTTTCCTGTGACACTAGTTATAGATTCCGATGCTTCACTTCAGGTTTACTGTATCCCTTGGACCTTCTTATTGACGATGATATACAGAAATTGCATCGGAAATAAATACAAAAAACACAATGCCGACTTTAGTACAAGATGACTGACTCATCTTACTGACTATGTTTTGAACCATTCCTGTGACACTGGTTATAGATTCCGATGCTTCACTTCAGATATACTGTATCCCTCTGACGTTCTTATTGACGATGAAACACAGAAATTGCGTCGGAATTAAATAAAAAAGGCACAATGCCGACTCAAGTACAAGAAGACTGACTCATCTTACTGTTTATGTTTTGAACTATTCCTGTGATATCAGTTACAGATTCCGATGCTTCACTGCAGGTTTACTGTATCCCTTGGACCTTCTTATTGACGATGAAACACAGAAATTGCATCGGAATTAAATACAAAAGGCACAATGCCGACTTAAGTACAAGAACATTGACACTTCTTACTGACTATGCTTTGAAACATTCCTGTGACACTAGTTATAGATTCCGAAGCTTCACTTCAGGTTTACTGTATCGCTTCTACCTTCTGATTGACGATGAAACACAGCAATTGCATCGGAATTAAATAGAGAAGGCACAATGCCGACTTAAGTACAAGAAGACTAACTCTTCCTACTTTCTATGTTTATACCATTCCTGTGACACTAGTTATAGATTCCGATGCTTCACTTCAGGTTTACTGTATCCCTCTGACCCTCTTATTGACGATGAAACACAGGAATTGCAACGGAATTAAATACAAAAGGGACAATGCCGACTTAAGTACAAGAAGACTGACTCTTCTTTTGTCTATGTTTTGAACCATTCCTGTGACACCAGTTATAGATGTCGATGCTACACTTCAGTTTTACTGTATCCCTCTGACCCTCTTATTGACGATGAATTACAGAAATTGCAACGGAATTAAATACAAAAGTCACAATGCCGATTTAAGTACAAGAAGACTGACCCTTCTTACTGACTATGCTTGAACCATTCCTCTGACACTAGTTATAGCTTCCGATGCTTCACTTCAGAATTACTGTATCCCTCTGACCTTCCTATTGACAATCAAACACAGAAATTGTATTGGAATTAAATACTAAAGGCACAATGCCGAATTAAGTACAAGAAGACTGACTCTTCTTACTGTCGATGTTTTGAACCGTTCCTGAGACACAAGTTATAGATTCCAATGCTTCACTCCAGGTTTACTGTATCCCTTGGACCTTCTTATTGACGATGAAACACAGAAATTGCATCGGAATTAAATACAAAAGGCACAATGCCGCCTTAAGTACAAGAAGACTGACTCTTCCCACTGCCTATGTTTTGAACCATTCCTGTGGCACTAGTTATAGATTCCGATGCTTCACTTCAGGTTTAATGTATCCCTTGGACCCTCTTATTGACGATGAAACACAGTAATTGCAATGGAATTAAATAGAAAAGGCACAATGCCGACATAAGTACAAGAAGACTGACTCTTCCTACTTTCTATGTTTATACCATTCCTGTGACACAAGTTATAGATTCCGATGCTTCACTTCAGGTTTACTGTATCCCTCTGACCCTCTTATTGACGATGAAACACAGAAATTGCAACGGAATTAAATACAAAGGGGACAATGCCGACTGAAGTACAAGAAGACTGACTCTTCCTCTGTCTATATTTTGAAGCATTACTGTGACACCAGTTATTGATTTCGATGCTTCACTTCGGGTTTACTGTATCCCTTGGACCTCCTTATTGACGATGAAACACAGAAATTGCATCGGAAATTAATACAAAAGGCACAATGGCGACTTAAGTACGAGAAGACTGACTCTTCTTACTGACTATGTTTTGAACCATTCCTGCGTAACTTGTTATATATTCCGGTGCTTCACTTCAGGTTTACTGGATCCCTTGGACCTACTTATTGACGATGACACACAGAAATTCATCGGAATTAAATACAAAAGGCACAATAACGACTTAAGTACAAGAAGACTGACTCTTCCTATTGTCTATGATTTGAACCATTCCTGAGACACTAGTTTTAGATTCCGATGCTTCACTTCAGGTTTACTGTATCCCTCTGACCTTCTTATTGACGATGAAACACAGAAATTGCATCGGAATTAAATACAAAGGGCACAATGCCGACTTAAGTACAAGAAGACGGTCTCTTCCTACTGTCTATGTTTTGATCCATTCCTGTGACACTAGTTATAGATTCCGATGCTTCACTTCAGGTTTACCGTATCCCTCTGACCTTCTTATCGACGATGAAACACAGAAATTGCATCGGAATTACATACAAAAAGCAGAATGCCGACTTAAGTACAAGAAGACTGTCTGATCCCACCGCCTATGCTTTGAACCATTCCTGTGACGCTAGTTATACATTCCGATGCTTCACTTCAGGTTTACTGTATCGCTTAGACCATCTTATTGACGATGAAACACAGAAATTGCAATGGAATTAAATAGAAAAGGCACAATGCCGACTTAAGTACAGGAAGACTGACTCTTCCTACCTTCTATGTTTATACCATTCCTGTGACACTAGTTATAGATTCCGATGCGTCACTTCAGGTTTACTGTATCCCTCTGACCCTCTTATTGACGATGAAACACAGAAATTGCAACGGAATTAAATACAAAAGGGTCAATGCCGACTTAAGTACAAGAAGACTGACTCTTCTTCTGCCTATGTTTTGAACCATTCCTGTGACACCAGTTATAGATGTCGATGCTACACTTCAGGTTTACTGTATCCCTGTGACCCTCTTATTGACGATGAAACACAGAAATTGCTACGGAATTAAATACAATAGGGACAATGCCGACTTAAGTACATGAAGACTGACTCTTCTTCTGTCTATGTTTTGAACCATACCTGTGACACCAGTTATAGATGTCGATGCTTCACTTCAGGTTTACTGTATCCCTTGGACCTTCTTATAGACGATGAAACACAGAAATTGCATCGGAATTAAATAGAAAAGGCACTATGCCGACTTAAGTACAAGAAGACTGACTCTTCTTACTGACTATGCTTTGAACCATTCCTGTGACACTAGTTATAGATTCTGATGCTTCACTTCAGGTTTACTGTATCTCTCTGACCTTCTTATTGACGATGAAACACAGAAATTGCATTGGAAATAAATAGAAAAGGCACAATGCCGATTTAAGTACAAGAAGACTGACCCTTCTTACTGACTATGTTTTGAAATATTCCTGTGACACTAGTTATAGCTTCCGATGCTTCACTTCAGATTTACTGTATCCCTCTGACCTTCCTATTGACGATCAAACACAGAAATTGTATTGGAATTAAATACTAAAGGCACAATGCCGAATTTAGTACAAGAAGACTGACTCTTCTTACTGTCGATGTTTTGAACCGTTCCTGTGACTCTAGTTATAGATTCCGATGCTTCACTCCAGGTTTACTGTATCCCTTGGACTTTCTTATTGACGATGAAACACAGAAATTGCATCGGAATTAATTACAAGAGGCACAATGCCGCCTTAAGTACAAGAAGACTGACACGTCTTACTGCCTATGTATTGAACCATTCCTGTGACACTTGTTATAGATTCCGATGCTTCACTCCAGGTTTACTGAATCCCTTGGACCTTCTTATTTACGATGAAACATAGATATTGCATCGGAAATTAATACAAAAGGCGCAATGGCGACTGAAGTTCAAGAAGGCTGACTCTTCTTACCGACTATGTTTTGAACCATTCCTGTGACACTAGTTATATATTCCGGTGCTTCACTTTAGGTTTACTGGATCCCTTGGACCTACTTATTGACGATGACACACAGAAATTGCATCGGAATTAAATACAAATGGCACAAAGCCGACTTAAGTACAAGAAGACTGACTCTTCCTACTGTCTATGATTTGAACCATTCCTGTGACACTAGTTTTAGATTCCGATGCTTCACTTCAGGTTTACTGTATTACTCTGACCTTATTAACGACGATGAAACACTGAAATTGCATCGGAATTAAATACTAAATGCACAATGACGACTTAAGTACAAGAAGACTGACTTTTCCCACTGTCTATGCTTTGAACCTTTCCTGTGACACTAGTTATAGATTCCGATGCTTCACTTCAGGTTTACTGTATCCCTTGGACCTTCTTATTGACGATGATATACAGAAATTGCATCGGAAATAAATACAAAAAACACAATGCCGACTTTAGTACAAGATGACTGACTCATCTTACTGACTATGTTTTGAACCATTCCTGTGACACTGGTTATAGATTCCGATGCTTCACTTCAGATATACTGTATCCCTCTGACGTTCTTATTGACGATGAAACACAGAAATTGCGTCGGAATTAAATAAAAAAGGCACAATGCCGACTCAAGTACAAGAAGACTGACTCATCTTACTGTTTATGTTTTGAACTATTCCTGTGATATCAGTTACAGATTCCGATGCTTCACTGCAGGTTTAATGTATCCCTTGGACCTTCTTATTGACGATGAAACTCAGTAATTGCAATGGAATTAAATAGAAAAGGCACAATGCCGACTTAAGTACAAGAAGACTGACTCTTCCTACTTTCTATGTTTATACCATTCCTGTGACACAAGTTATAGATTCCGATGCTTCACTTCAGGTTTACTGTATCCCTCTGACCCTCTTATTGACGATGAAACACAGAAATTGCAACGGAATTAAATACAAAAGGGACAATGCCGACTGAAGTACAAGAAGACTGACTCTTCCTCTGTCTATATTTTGAAGCATTACTGTGACACCAGTTATTGATTTCGATTCTTCACTTCAGGTTTACTGTATCCCTTGGGCCTTCTTATTGACGATGAAACACAGAAATTGAATCGGAAATTAATACAAAAGGCACAATGGCGACTTAAGTACGAGAAGACTGACTCTTCTTACTGACTATGTTTTGAACCATTCCTGCGTAACTTGTTATATATTCCGGTGCTTCACTTCAGGTTTACTGGATCCCTTGGACCTACTTATTGACGATGACACACAGAAATTGCATCGGAATTAAATACAAAAGGCACAATAACGACTTAAGTACAAGAAGACTGACTCTTCCTATTGTCTATGATTTGAACCATTCCTGAGACACTAGTTTTAGATTCCGATGCTTCACTTCAGGTTTACTGTATCCCTCTGACCTTCTTATTGACGATGAAACACAGAAATTGCATCGGAATTAAATACAAAGGGCACAATGCCGACTTAAGTACAAGAAGACGGACTCTTAATACTGTCTATGCTTTGATCCATTCCTGTGACACTAGTTATAGATTCCGATGCTTCACTTCAGGTTTACCGTATCCCTCTGACCTTCTTATCGACGATGAAACACAGAAATTGCATCGGAATTACATACAAAAAGCAGAATGCCGACTTAAGTACAAGAAGACTGTCTCTTCCCACTGCCTATGCTTTGAACCATTCCTGTGACGCTAGTTATACATTCCGATGCTTCACTTCAGGTTTACTGTATCGCTTAGACCTTCTTATTGACGATGAAACACAGAAATTGCAATGGAATTAAATAGAAAAGGCACAATGCCGACTTAAGTACAAGAAGACTGACTCTTCCTACTTTCTATGTTTATACCATTCCTGTGACACTAGTTATAGATTCCGATGCGTCACTTCAGGTTTACTGTATCCCTCTGACCCTCTTATTGACGATGAAACACAGAAATTGCAACGGAATTAAATACAAAAGGGTCAATGCCGACTTAAGTACAAGAAGACTGGCTCTTCTTCTGACTATGTTTTGAACCATTCCTGTGACACCAGTTATAGATGTCGATGCTTCACTTCAGGTTTACTGTATCCCTTGGACCTTCTTATAGACGATGAAACACAGAAATTGCATCGGAATTAAATACAAAAGGCACAATGCCGACTTAAGTACAAGAAGACTGACTCTTCTTACTGACTATGTTTTGAACCATTCCTGTGACACTAGTTATAGATTCTGATGCTTCACTTCAGGTTTACTGTATCTCTCTGACCTTCTTATTGACGATGAAACACAGAAATTGCATTGGAAATTAATAGAAAAGGCACAATGCCGATTTAAGTACAAGAAGACTGACCCTTCTTACTGACTATGTTTTGAAATATTCCTGTGACACTAGTTATAGCTTCCGATGCTTCACTTCAGATTTACTGTATCCCTCTGACCTTCCTATTGACGATCAAACACAGAAATTGTATTGGAATTAAATACTAAAGGCACAATGCTGAATTAAGAACAAGAAGACTGACTCTTCTTACTGTCGATGTTTTCAACCGTTCCTGTGACTCTAGTTATAGATTCCGATGCTTCACTCCAGGTTTACTGTATCCCTTGGACTTTCTTATTGACGATGAAACACAGAAATTGCATCGGAATTAAATACAAAAGGCACAATGCCGCCTTAAGTACAAGAAGACTGACACGTCTTACTGCCTATGTATTGAACCATTCCTGTGACACTAGTTATAGATTCCGATGCTTCACTCCAGGTTTACTGAATCCCTTGGACCTTCTTATTTACGATGAAACATAGAAATTGCATCGGAAATTAATACAAAAGGCGCAATGGCGACTGAAGATCAAGAAGACTGACTCTTCTTACCGACTATGTTTTGAACCATTCCTGTGACACTAGTTATATATTCCGGTGCTTCACTTCAGGTTTACTGTATCCCTTGGACCTTCTTATTGACGATGATATACAGAAATTGCATCGGAAATAAATACAAAAAACACAATGCCGACTTTAGTACAAGATGACTGACTCATCTTACTGACTATGTTTTGAACCATTCCTGTGACACTGGTTATAGATTCCGATGCTTCACTTAAGATATACTGTATCCCTCTGACGTTCTTATTGACGATGAAACACAGAAATTGCGTCGGAATTAAATAAAAAAGGCACAATGCCGACTCAAGTACAAGAAGACTGACTCATCTTACTGTTTATGTTTTGAACTATTCCTGTGATATCAGTTACAGATTCCGATGCTTCACTGCAGGTTTACTGTATCCCTTGGACCTTCTTATTGACGATGAAACACAGAAATTGCATCGGAATTAAATACAAAAGGCACAATGCCGACTTAAGTACAAGAACATTGACTCTTCTTACTGACTATGCTTTGAACCATTCCTGTGACACTAGTTATAGATTCCGAAGCTTCACTTCAGGTTTACTGTATCGCTTCTACCTTCTTATTGACGAAGAAACACAGCAATTGCATCGGAATTAAATAGAGAAGGCACAATGCCGACTTAAGTACAAGAAGACTGACTCTTCCTACTTTCTATGTTTATACCATTCCTGTGACACTAGTTATAGATTCCGATGCTTCACTTCAGGTTTACTGTATCCCTCTGACCCTCTTATTGACGATGAAACACAGAAATTGCAACGGAATTAAATACAAAAGGGACAATGCCGACTTAAGTACAAGAAGACTGACTCTTCTTTTGTCTATGTTTTGAACCATTCCTGTGACACCAGTTATAGATGTCGATGCTACACTTCAGGTTTACTGTATCCCTCTGACCCTCTTATTGACGATGAATCACAGAAATAGCAACGGAATTAAATACAAAAGGCACAATGCCGATTTAAGTACAAGAAGACTGACCCTTCTTACTGACTATGCTTGAACCATTCCTCTGACACTAGTTATAGCTTCCGATGCTTCACTTCAGAATTACTGTATCCCTCTGACCTTCCTATTGACAATCAAACACAGAAATTGTATTGGAATTAAATACTAAAGGCACAATGCCGCCTTAAGTACAAGAAGACTGACTCTTCCCACTGCCTATGTTTTGAACCATTCCTGTGGCACTAGTTATAGATTCCGATGCTTCACTTCAGGTTTAATGTATCCCTTGGACCTTCTTATTGACGATGAAACACAGTAATTGCAATGGAATTAAATAGAAAAGGCACAATGCCGACTTAAGTACAAGAAGACTGACTCTTCCTACTTTCTATGTTTATACCATTCCTGTGACACAAGTTATAGATTCCGATGCTTCACTTCAGGTTTACTGTATCCCTCTGACCCTCTTATTGACGATGAAACACAGAAATTGCAACGGAATTAAATACAAAAGGAACAATGCCGACTGAAGTACAAGAAGACTGACTCTTCCTCTGTGTATATTTTGAAGCATTACTGTGACACCAGTTATTGATTTCGATGCTTCACTTCAGGTTTACTGTATCCCTTGGACCTTCTTATTGACGATGAAACACAGAAATTGCATCGGAAATTAATACAAAAGGCACAATGGCGACTTAAGTACGAGAACACTGACTCTTCTTACTGACTATGTTTTGAACCATTCCTGCGTAACTTGTTATATATTCCGGTGCTTCACTTCAGGTTTACTGGATCCCTTGGACCTACTTATTGACGATGACACACAGAAATTGCATCGGAATTAAATACAAAAGGCACAATAACGACTTAAGTACAAGAAGACTGACTCTTCCTATTGTCTATGATTTGAACCATTCCTGAGACACTAGTTATAGATTCCGATGCGTCACTTCAGGTTTACTGTATCCCTCTGACCCTCTTATTGACGATGAAACACAGAAATTGCAACGGAATTAAATTCAAAAGGGTCAATGCCGACTTAAGTACAAGAAGACTGACTCTTCTTCTGCCTATGTTTTGAACCATTCCTGTGACACCAGTTATAGATGTCGATGCTACACTTCAGGTTTACTGTATCCCTCTGACCCTCTTATTGACGATGAAACACAGAAATTGCTACGGAATTAAATACAAAAGGGACAATGCCGACTTAAGTACATGAAGACTGACTCTTCTTCTGTCTATGTTTTGAACCATTCCTGTGACACCAGTTATAGATGTCGATGCTTCACTTCAGGTTTACTGTATCCCTTGGACCTTCTTATAGACGATGAAACACAGAAATTGCATCGGAATTAAATACAAAAGGCACAATGCCGACTTAAGTACAAGAAGACTGACTCTTCTTACTGCCTATGTTTTGAACCATTCCTGTGACACTAGTTATAGATTCTGATGCTTCACTTCAGGTTTACTGTATCTCTCTGACCTTCTTATTGACGATGAAACACAGAAATTGCATTGGAAATTAATAGAAAAGGCACAATGCCGATTTAAGTACAAGAAGACTGACCCTTCTTACTGACTATGTTTTGAAATATTCCTGTTACACTAGTTTTAGATTCCGATGCTTCACTTCAGGTTTACTGTATTACTCTGACCTTATTAACGACGATGAAACACAGAAATTGCATCGGAATTAAATACAAAATGCACAATGCCGACTTAAGGACAAGAAGACTGACTTTTCCCACTGTCTATGTTTTGAACCTTTCCTGTGACACTAGTTATAGATTCCGATGCTTCACTTCAGGTTTACTGTATCCCTTGGACGTTCTTATTGACGATGATATACAGAAATTGCATCGGAAATAAATACAAAAAACACAATGCCGACTTTAGTACAAGATGACTGACTCATCTTACTGACTATGTTTTGAACCATTCCTGTGACACTGGTTATAGATTCCGATGCTTCACTTCAGATATACTGTATCCCTCTGACGTTCTTATTGACGATGAAACACAGAAATTGCGTCGGAATTAAATAAAAAAGGCACAATGCCGACTCAAGTACAAGAAGACTGACTCATCTTACTGTTTATGTTTTGAACTATTCCTGTGACATCAGTTACAGATTCCGATGCTTCACTGCAGGTTTACTGTATCCCTTGGACCTTCGTATTGACGATGAAACACAGAAATTGCATCGGAATTAAATACAAAAGGCACAATGCCGACTTAAGTACAAGAACATTTACTCTTCTTACTGACTATGCTTTGAACCATTCCTGTGACACTAGTCATAGATTCCGAAGCTTCACTTCAGGTTTACTGTATCGCTTCTACCTTCTTATTGACGATGAAACACAGCAATTGCATCGGAATTAAATAGAGAAGGCACAATGCCGACTTAAGTACAAGAAGACTGACTCTTCCTACTTTCTATGTTTATACCATTCCTGTGACACTAGTTATAGATTCCGATGCTTCACTTCAGGTTTACTGTATCCCTCTGACCCTCTTATTGACGATGAAACACAGAAATTGCAACGGAATTAAATACAAAACGGACAATGACGACTTAAGTACAAGAAGACTGACTCTTCTTTTGTCTATGTTTTGAACCATTCCTGTGACACCAGTTATAGATGTCGATGCTACACTTCAGGTTTACTGTATCCCTCTGACCCTCTTATTGACGATGAATCACAGAAATTGCAACGGAATTAAATACAAAAGGCACAATGCCGATTTAAGTACAAGAAGACTGACCCTTCTTACTGACTATGTTTTGAACCATTCCTCTGACACTAGTTATAGCTTCCGATGCTTCACTTCAGAATTACTGTATCCCTCTGACCTTCCTATTGACAATCAAACACAGAAATTGTATTGGAATTAAATACTAAAGGCACAATGCCGAATTAAATACAAGAAGACTGGATCTTCTTACTGTCGATGTTTTGAACCGTTCCTGTGACACAAGTTATAGATTCCGATGCTTCACTCCAGGTTTACTGTATCCCTTGGACCTTCTTATTGACGATGAAATACAGAAATTGCATCGGAATTAAATACAAAAGGCACAATGCCGCCTTAAGTACAAGAAGACTGACTCTTCAAACTGCCTATGTTTTGAACCATTCCTGTGGCACTAGTTATAGATTCCGATGCTTCACTTCTGGTTTAATGTATCCCTTGGACCTTCTTATTGACGATGAAACACAGAAATTGCAATGGAATTAAATAGAAAAGGCACAATGCCGACTTAAGTACAAGAAGACTGACTCTTCCTACTTTCTATGTTTATACCATTCCTGTGACACAAGTTATAGATTCCGATGCTTCACTTCAGGTTTACTGTATCTCTCTGACCCTCTTATTGACGATGACACACAGAAATTGCAACGGAATTAAATACAAAAGGGACAATGCCGACTGAAGTACAAGAAGACTGACTCTTCCTCTGTCTATATTTTGAAGCATTACTGTGACACCAGTTATTGATTTCGATGCTTCACTTCAGGTTTACTGTATCCCTTTGACCTTCTTATTGACGATGAAACACAGAAATTGCATCGGAAATTAATACAAAAGGCACAATGGCGACTTACGTACGAGAAGACTGACTCTTCTTACTGACTATGTTTTGAACCATTCCTGCGTAACTTGTTATATATTCCGGTGCTTCACTTCAGGTTTACTGGATCCCTTGGACCTACTTATTGACGATGACACACAGAAATTGCATCGGAATTAAATACAAAAGGCACAATAACGACTTAAGTACAAGAAGACTGACTCTTCCTACTGACTATGATTTGAACCATTCCTGTGACACTAGTTATAGATTCTGATGCTTCACTTCAGGTTTACTGTATCCCTCTGACCTTCTTATTGACGATGAAACACAGAAATTGCATCGGAATTAAATAAAAAGGCACAATGCTGACATAAGTACAACAAGACTGACTCTTCCTACTGTCTATGTTTTGAACCATTCCTGGGACACTAGTTATAGATTCCGATGCTTCACTTCAGGTTTACTGTATCCCATGGACCTTCTTATTGACAATGAAACACAAAATTGCATCGGAATTAAATACAAAAGGTACAATGCAGACTTAAGTAAAAGAAGACTGACTGTACTTACTGATTATGTTTTGACCATTCCTGTAACACTAGTTATAGATTCCGGTGCTTCACTTCAGTTTTACTGTATCCCTCTGACCTTCTTATTGACGATGAAACACAGAAATTGCATCGGATTTAAATAAAAAAGGCACAATGCCGACTTAGGTACAACAAGACTGACTCATCTTACTGTCTATGTTTTGATCCATTCCTTTAACACTAGTTACAGATTCCGATGCTTCACTGCGGGTTTACTGTATCCCTTGGACCTTCTTATTGACGATGAAACATAGAATTTGCATCGGAATTAAATACAAAATGCATAATGCCGACTTAAGTACAAGAACACTGTCTCTTCTTACTGACTATGCTTTGAACCATTCCTGTGACACTAGTTATAGATTCCGATGCTTCTCTTCAGGTTCGCTGTATCCCTCTGACCCTCTTATTGACGATGAAACACAGAAATTGAACCGGAATTAAATACAAAACTGACAATGCCGACTTAAGTACAAGAAGACTGACTCTTCGTCTGTCTATGATTTGAACCATTCCTGTGACACTAGTTACAAATTTCGATGCTTCGCTTCAAGTTTACTAGATCCCTTGGACCTACTTATTGACGATGACACACAGAAATTTCATCGGAATTAAATACAAAAGGCACAATGCCGACTTAAGTACAAGAAGACTGACTCTTCCCACTGTCTATGTTTTGAACCACTCCTGTGACACTAGTTATAGATTCCGATGCTTCACTTCAGGTTTACTGTATCTCTTGGACCTTCCTATTGACGATGGAATACAGAAATTGCATCGGAATTAAATACAAAAGGCACAATGCCGACTTAAGTTCAAGAAGACTGACTCATCTTACCGTCTATGTTTTGAACAATTCCTGTGACACTAGTTACAGATTCCGATGCTTCACTGCAAGTTTACTGTATCCCTTGGACCGTCTTATTGACGATGAAACACAGAAATTGCATCGGAATTAAATACAAAAGGCACAATGCCGACTCAAGTACAAGAACACTGACTCTTCTTACTGACTATGCTTTGAACCATTCCTTTGATACTAGTTTTAGATTCCAATGCTTCACTTCAGGTTTACTGTATCCCTTGGACCTTCTTAATGACGATGAAACACAGCAATTGCATCGGAATTAAATAGAGAAGGCACAATGCCGACTTAAGTACAAGAAGACGGACTCTTCCTACTGACTATGTTTTGAACCGTTCATGTGACACTAGTTATAGATTCCGATGCTTCACATCGGGTTTACTGTATCCCTCTGACCTTCTTATTGACGATGAATCACAGAAATTGCATCGGAAATAAATACAAAAGGCACAATACCGACTTAGGTACAAGAAGACTGACTCAGCGTACAGTCTACGTTTGAACCAATCCTGTGACACTAGTTATAGATTCCGATGCATCACTTGAGGTTTACTGTATCCCTTTAAACCTTCTTATTGACGATGAAGCACAGAAATTGCATCGGAATAAAATACAAAAGGCACAATGCCGACTTTAGTACAATAAGACTGACTCTTCCTACTGTCTATGTTTTGAACCATTCCTGTGACACTAGTTATAGATTCCGATGCTTCACTTCAGGTCTACTGTATCCCTCTGACCTTCTTATTGACGATGAAACACAGAAATTGCATCGGAAATTAATACAAAAGGCACAATGGCGACTTAAGTACGAGAAGACTGACTCTTCTTACTGACTATGTTTTGAACCATTCCTGCGTAACTTGTTATATATTCCGGTGCTTCACTTCAGGTTTACTGGATCCCTTGGACCTACTTATTGACGATGACACACAGAAATTGCATCGGAATTAAATACAAAAGGCACAATAACGGCTTATGTACAAGAAGACTGACTCTTCCTACTTTCTATGTTTATACCATTCCTGTGACACAAGTTATGGATTCCGATGCTTCACTTCAGGTTTACTGTATCCCTCTGACCCTCTTATTGGCGTTGAAACACAGAAATTGCAACGGAATTAAATACAAAAGGGACAATGCCGACTGAAGTACAAGAAGACTGACTCTTCCACTGTCTATATTTTGAAGCATTACTGTGACACCAGTTATTGATTTCGATGCTTCACTTCAGGTTTACTGTATCCCTTGGACCTTCTTATTGTCGATGAAACACAGAAATTGCATCGGAATTAAATACAAAAGGCACAATGCCGACTTAAGTACAAGAAGACTGACTCTTCCTACTGACTATGATTTGAACCATTCCTGTGACACTAGTTATAGATTCTGATGCTTCACTTCAGGTTTACTGTATCCCTCTGACCTTCTTATTGACGATGAAACACAGAAATTGCATCGGAATAAAATAAAAAGGCACAATGCTGACATAAGTACAACAAGACTGACTCTTCCTACTGTCTATGTTTTGAACCATTCCTGGGACACTAGTTACAGATTACGATGCTTCACTTCAGGTTTACTGTATCCCTTGGACCTTCTTATTGACAATGAAACACAAAATTGCATCGGAATTAAATACAAAAGGTACAATGCAGACTTAAGTACAAGAAGACTGACTGTTCTTACTGACTATGTTTTGACCATTCCTGTAACACTAGTTATAGATTCCGGTGCTTCACTTCAGTTTTACTGTATCCCTCTGACCTTCTTATTGACGATGAAACACAGAAATTGCATCGGATTTAAATAAAAAAGGCACAATGCCGACTTAGGTACAACAAGACTGACTCATCTTACTGCCTATGTTTTGATCCATTCCTTTGACACTAGTTACAGATTCCGATGCTTCACTGCGGGTTTACTGTATCCCTTGGACCTTCTTATTGACGATGAAACACAGAAATTGCATCGGAATTAAATACAAAATGCATAATTCCGACTTAAGTACAAGAACACTGTCTCTTCTTACTGACTATGCTTTGAACCATTCCTGTGACACTACTTATAAATTCCGATACTTCACTTCAGGTTCGCTGTATCCCTCTGACCCTCTTATTGACGATGAAACACAGAAATTGGAACGGAATTAAATACAAAACTGACAATGCCGACTTAAGTACAAGAAGACTGACTCTTCGTCTGTCTATGATTTGAACCATTCCTGTGACACTAGTTACAAATTTCGCTGCTTCGCTTCAGGTTTACTAGATCCCTTGGACCTACTTATTGACGATGACACACAAAAATTTCATCGGAATTAAATACAAAAGGCACAATGCCGACTTAAGTACAAGAAGACTGACTCTTCCCACTGTCTATGTTTTGAACCACTCCTGTGACACTAGTTATAGATTCCGATGCTTCACTACAGGTTTACTGTATCTCTTGGACCTTCCTATTGACGATGAGACACAGAAATTGCATCGGAATTAAATACAAAAGGCACAATGCCGACTCTAGTACAAGAACACTGACTCTTCTTACTGACTATGAATTGAACCATTCCTTTGATACTAGTTTTAGATTCCAATGATTCACTTCAGGTTTACTGTATCCCTTGGACCTTCTTAATGACGATGAAACACGGCAATTGCATCGGAATTAAATAGAGAAGGCACAATGCCGACTTAAGTACAAGAAGACGGACTCTTCCTACTTTCTATGTTTGTACTATTCTTGTGACACTAGTTACAGATTCCGATGCTTCACATCGGGTTTACTGTATCCCTCTGACCTTCTTATTGACGATGAATCACAGAAATTGCATCGGAAATAAATACAAAAGGCACAATGCCGACTTAGGTACAGGAAGACTGACTCAGCTTACAGTCTACGTTTGAACCAATCCTGTGACACTAGTTATAGATTCCGATGCATCACTTGAGGTTTACTGTTTCCCTTTAAACCTTCTTATTGACGATGAAGCACAGAAATTGCATCGGAATAAAATACAAAAGGCACAATGCCGACTTAAGTACAATAAGACTGACTCTTCCTACTGTCTATGTTTTGAACCATTCCTGTGACGCTAGTTATAGATTCCGATGCTTCACTTCAGGTTCACTGTATCCCTCTGACCTTCTTATTGACGATAAAACACAGAAATTGCATCGGAATTGAATACAAAATGCACAATGCCGACTTAAGTACAAGAAGACTGACTCTATCTACTGTTTACGTTTGAACCATTCCTGTGACACTAGTTATAGATTCCGATGCTTCACTCCCGGTTTACTGTATCCCTTGGACCTTCTTATTGACGATGAAACACAGAAATTGCATCGGAATTAAATAGAAAAGGCACAATGCAGACTCAAGTACAAGAAGACTGACTCATCTTACTGTTTATGTTCTGAACCATTCCTGTGACATTAGTTACAGATTCCGATGCTTCACTGCAGGTTTACTGTATCCCTTGGACCTTCTTATTGACGATGAAACACAGAAATTGCATCGGAATTAAATAAAGAAGGCATAAGGCCGACTTAGGTACAAGAAGACTGACTCAGCTTACAGTCTACGTTTGAACCAATCCTGTGACACTAGTTATAGATTCCGATGCTTCACTTGAGGTTTACTGTATCCCTTTAAACATTCTTATTGACGATAAAGCACAGAAATTGCATCGGAATAAAATACAAAAGGCACAATGCCGACTTAAGTACAATACGACTGACTCTTACTACTGTCTACGTTTTGAACCATTCCTGTGACACTAGTATTAGATTCCGATGCTTCACTTCAGATAAACTGTATCCCTCTGACGTTCTTATTGACGATGAAACACAGAAATTGCGTCGGAATTAAATACAAAATGCACAATGGCGAATTAAGTACAAGAAGACTGACTCTTCTTACTCTCTATGTTTTGAACCATTCCTGTCACACTAGTAATAGATTCCGATCTTCACTCTAGGTTTACTGTATCCCTTGGACCTTCTTTTTGACGATGAAACACAGAAATTGCATCGGAATTAAATATAAAAGGCACAATGCCGACTCAAGTACAAGAAGACTGACTCATCTTACTGTTTATGTTCTGAACCATTCCTGTGACATTAGTTACAGATTCAGATGCTTCACTGCAGGTTTACTGTATCCCTTGGACCTTCTTATTGACGATGAAACACAGAAATTGCATCGGAATTAAATACAAAAGGCACAATGCCGACTTAAGTACAAGAACACTGACTCTTCTTACTGACTATGCTTTGAACCATTCCTGTGACGCTAGTTATACATTCCGATGCTTCACTTCAGGTTTACTGTATCGCTTGGACCTTCTTATTGACGATGAAACACAGCAATTGCATCGGAATTAAATTGAGAAGGCAAAATGCCGACTTAAGTACAAGAAGACTGACTCTTCCTACTTTCTATGTTTATACCATTTGTGTGACACTAGTTATAGATTCCGATGCGTCACTTCAGGTTTACTGTATCCCTCTGACCCTCTTATTGACGATGAAACACAGAAATTGCAACGGAATTAAATACAAAAGGGTCAATGCCGACTTAAGTACAAGAAGTCTGACTCTTCTTCTGTCTATGTTTTGAACCATTCCTGTGACACCAGTTATAGATGTCGATGCTACACTTCAGGTTTACTGTATCCCTCTGACCCTCTTATTGAAGATGAAACACAGAAATTGCTACGGAATTAAACACAAAAGGGACAATGCCGACTTAAGTACAAGAAGACTGACTCTCCTTCTGTCTATGTTTTGAACCATTCCTGTGACACCAGTTATAGATGTCGATTCTTCACTTCAGGTTTACTGTATCCCTTGGACCTTCTTATAGACGATGAAACACAGAAATTGCATCGGAATTAAATACAAACGGCACAATGCCGACTTAAGTACAAGAAGACTGACTCTTCTTACTGACTATGTTTTGAACCATTCCTGTGACACTAGTTATAGATTCTGATGCTTCACTTCAGGTTTACTGTATCCCTCTGACTTTCTTATTGACGATGAAACACATAAATTGCATTGGAAATAAATAGAAAAGGCACAATGCCGATTTAAGTACAAGAAGACTGACCCTTCTTACTGACTATGTTTTGAAATATTCCTGTGACACTAGTTATAGCTTCCGATGCTTCACTTCAGATTTACTGTATCCCTCTGACCTTCCTATTGACGATCAAACACAGAAATTGTATTGCAATTAAATACTAAAGGCACAATGCCGAATTAAGTACAAGAAGACTGACTCTTCTTACTGTCGATGTTTTGAACCGTTCCTGTGACTCTAGTTATAGATTCCGATGCTTCACTCCAGGTTTACTGTATCCCTTGGACCTTCTTATTGACGATGAAACACAGAAATTGCATCGGAATTAAATACAAATGGCACAAAGCCGACTTAAGTACAAGAAGACTGACTCTTACTACTGTCTATGATTTGAACCATTCCTGTGACACTAGTTTTAGATTCCGATGCTTCAATTCAGGTTTACTGTATCCCTCTGACCTTATTAACGACGATGAAACACAGAAATTGCATCGGAATTAAATACAAAATGCACAATCCGACTTAAGTACAAGAAGACTGACTTTTCCCACTGTCTATGTTTTGAACCTTTCCTGTGACACTAGTTATAGATTCCGATGCTTCACTTCAGGTTTACTGTATCCCTTGGACCTTCTTATTGACGATGATATACAGAAATTGCATCGGAAATAAATACAAAAAACACAATGCCGACTTTAGTACAAGATGACTGACTCATCTTACTGACTATGTTTTGAACCATTCCTGTGACACTGGTTATAGATTCCGATGCTTCACTTCAGATATACTGTATCCCTCTGACGTTCGTATTGACGATGAAACACAGAAATTGCGTCGGAATTAAATAAAAAAGGCACAATGCCGACTCAAGTACAAGAAGACTGACTCATCTTACTGTTTATGTTTTGAACTATTCCTGTGACATCAGTTACAGATTCCGATGCTTCACTGCAGGTTTACTGTATCCCTTGGACCTTCTTATTGACGATGAAACACAGAAATTGCATCGGAATTAAATACAAAAGGCACAATGCCGACTTAAGTACAAGAACATTGACTCTTCTTACTGACTATACTTTGAATCATTCCTGTGACACTAGTTATAGATTCCGAAGCTTCACTTCAGGTTTACTGTATCGCTTCTACATTCTTATTGACGATGAAACACAGCAATTGCATCGGAATTAAATAGAGAAGGCACAATGCCGACTTAAGTACAAGAAGACTGACTCTTCCTACTTTCTATGTTTATACCATTCCTGTGACACTAGTTATAGATTCCGATGCTTCACTTCAGGTTTACTGTATCCGTCTGACCCTCTTATTGACGATGAAACACAGAAATTGCAACGGAATTAAATACAAAAGGCACAATGCCTATTTAAGTACAAGAAGACTGACCCTTCTTACTGACTATGTTTTGAACCATTCCTCTGACACTAGTTATAGCTTCCGAAGCTTCACTTCAGAATTACTGTATCCCTCTGACCTTCCTATTGACAATCAAACACAGAAATTGTATTGGAATTAAATACTAAAGGCACAATGCCGAATTAAGTACAAGAAGACTGACTCTTCTTACTGTCTATGTTTTGAACCATTCCTGTCACACTAGTAATAGATTCCGATCTTCACTCTAGGTTTACTGTATCCATTGGACCTTCTTTTTGACGATGAAACACAGAAATTGCATCGGAATTAAATATAAAAGGCACAATGCCGACTCAAGTGCAAGAAGACTGACTCATCTTACTGTTTATGTTCTGAACCATTCCTGTGACATTAGTTACAGATTCCGATGCTTCACTGCAGGTTTACTGTATCCCTTGGACCTTCTTATTGACGATGAAACACAGAAATTGCATCGGAATTAAATACAAAAGGCACAATGCCGACTTAAGTACAAGAACACTGACTCTTCTTACTGACTATGCTTTGAACCATTCCTGTGACGCTAGTTATACATTCCGATGCTTCACTTCAGGTTTACTGTATCGCTTGGACCTTCTTATTGACGATGAACCACAGAAATTGCATCGGAATTAAATACACGAGGCACAATGCCGCCTTAAGTACAAGAAGACTGACACGTCTTACTGCCTATGTATTGAACCATTCCTGTGACACTAGTTATAGATTCCGATGCTTCACTCCAGGTTTACTGTATCCCTTGGACCTTCTTATTTACGATGAAACATTGAAATTGCATCGAAAATTAATACAAAAGGCGCAATGGCGCATGAAGTTCAAGAAGACTGACTCTTCTTACCGACTATGCTTTGAACCATTCCTGTGACACTAGTTATATATTCCGGTGCTTCACTTCAGGTTTACTGGATCCCTTGGACCTACTTATTGACGATGACACACAGAAATTGCATCGGAATTAAATACAAATGGCACAAAGCCGACTTAAGTACAAGAAGACTGACTCTTACTACTGTCTATGATTTGAACCATTCCTGTGACACTAGTTTTAGATTCCGATGCTTCACTTCAGGTTTACTGTATCCCTCTGACCTTATTAACGACGATGAAACACAGAAATTGCATCGGAACTAAATACAAAAAACACAATGCCGACTTAAGTACAAGAAGACTGACTCTTCCTACTTTCTATGTTTATACCATTCCTGTGACACTAGGTATAGATTCCGATGTTTCACTTCAGGTTTACTGTATCCCTCTGACCCTCTTATTGACGATGAAACACACACATTGCAACGGAATTAAATACAAAAGGGACAGTGCCGACTTAAGTACAAGAAGACTGACACTTCTTTTGTCTATGTTTTGAACCATTCCTGTGACACCAGTTATAGATGTCGATGCTACACTTCAGGTTTACTGTATCCCTCTGACCCTCTTATTGACGATGAATCACAGAAATTGCAACGGAATTAAATACAAAAGGCACAATGCCGATTTAAGTACAAGAAGACTGACCCTTCTTACTGACTATGTTTTGAACCATTCCTGTGACACTAATTGTAGATTCCGATGCTTCACTTCAGGTTTACAATATACCTTGGATCTTCTTATTGACGATGAAATACAGAAATTGTATCGGAATTAAATAGAAAAGGCACAATGCCGACTTAAATACAAGAAGACTGACTCTTCCTACTGTCTATGTTCGAACCATTCCTGTGACACTAGTTATAGATTCCGATGCTTCACTCCAGGTTTACTGTATCCCTTGGACCTTCTTATTGACGATGAAACACAGAAATTGCATCGGAATTAAATAAAAAAGGCACAATGCTGACTTAAGTACAAGAAGACTGACTCATCTTAGTGTCTATGATTTGAACCATTCCTTTGACACTAGTTACAGATTCCGATGCTTAACTGCAAGTTTACTGTATCCCTTGGACCTTCTTATTGAAGATGAAACACAGAAATTGCATCGGAAATTAATACAAAAAGCACAATGGCGACTTAAGTACGAGAAGACTGACTCTTCTTACTACTATGTTTTGAACCATTCCTGCGTAACTTGTTATATATTCCGGTGCTTCACTTCAGGTTTACTGGATCCCTTTTACCTACTTATTGACGATGACACACAGAAATTGCATCGGAATTAAATACAAAAGGCACAATAACGACTTAAGTACAAGAAGACAGACTCTTCCTATTGTCTATGATTTGAACCATTCCTGAGACACTAGTTTTAGATTCCGATGCTTCACTTCAGGTTTACTGTATCCCTCTGACCTTCTTATTGACGATGAAACACAGAAATTGGATCGAAATTAAATACAAAAGGCACAATGCCGACTTAAGTACAAGAAGACGGACTCTTCCTACTGTCTATGTTTTGATCCATTCCTGTGACACTAGTTATAGATTCCGATGCTTCACGTCAGGTTTACCGTATTCCTCTGACCTTCTTATCGACGATGAAACACAGAAATTGCATCGGAATTAAATACAAAAGGCAGAATGCCGACTTAAGTACAAGAAGACTGACTCTTCCCACTGCCTATGTTTTGAACCATTCCTGTGGCACTAGTTATAGATTCCGATGTTTCACTTCAGGTTCAATGTATCCCTTGGACCTTCTTATTCACGATGAAACACAGAAATTGCAATGGAATTAAATAGAAAAGGCACAATGCCGACTTAAGTACAAGAAGACTGACTCTTCCTACTTTCTATGTTTACACCATTCCTGTGACACAAGTTATAGATTCCGATGCTTCACTTCAGGTTTACTGTATCCCTCTGACCCTCTTATTGACGATGAAACACAGAAATTGCAACGGAATTAAATACAAAAGGGACAATGCCGACTGAAGTACAAGAAGACTGACTCTTCCTCTGTCTATATTTTGAAGCATTACTGTGACACCAGTTATTGATTTCGATGCTTCACTTCAGGTTTACTGTATCCCTTGGACCTTCTTATTGACGATGAAACACAGAAATTGCATCGGAATTAAATACAAAAGGCACAATGCCGACTTAAGTACAAGAAGACTGACTCTTCTTACTGACTATGGTTTGAACCATTCCTGTGACACTAGTTATAGATTCTGATGCTTCACTTCAGGTTTACTGTATCCCTCTGACCTTCTTATTGACGATGAAACACAGAAATTGCATCGGAATTAAATAAAAAGGCACAATGCTGACATAAGTACAACAAGACTGACTCTTCCTACTGTCTATGTTTTGAACCATTCCTGGGACACTAGTTATAGATTCCGATGCTTCACTTCAGGTTTACTGTATCCCTTGGACCTTCTTATTGACAATGAAACACAAAATTGCATCGGAATTAAATACAGAAGGTACAATGCAGACTTAAGTACAAGAAGACTGACTGTTCTTACTGACTATGTTTTGACCATTCCTGTAACACTAGTTATAGATTCCGGTGCTTCACTTCAGTTTTACTGTATCCCTCTGACCTTCTTATTGACGATGAAACACAGAAATTGCATCGGATTTAATTAAAAAAGGCACAATGCCGGCTTAGGTACAACAAGACTGACTCATCTTACTGTCTATGTTTTGAACCATTCCTTTGACACTAGTTACAGATTCCGATGCTTCACTGCGGGTATACTGTATCCCTTGGACCTTCTTATTGACGATGAAACACAGAAATTGCATCGGAATTAAATACAAAATGCATAATGCCGACTTAAGTACAAGAACACTGTCTCTTCTTACTGACAATGCTTTGATCCATTCCTGTGACACTAGTTATAGATTCCGATGCTTCACTTCAGGTTCACTGTATCCCTCTGACCCTCTTATTGACGATGAAACACAGAAATTGCAACGGAATTAAATACAAAACTGACAATGCCGACTTAAGTACAAGAAGACTGACTCTTCGTCTGTCTATGATATGAACCATTCCAGTGACACTAGTTACAAATTTCGATGCTTCGCTTCAGGTTTACTAGATCCCTTGGACCTACTTATTGACGATGACACACAGAAATTGCATCGGAATTAAATACAAAAGGCACAATGCCGACTTAGGTACAAGAAGACTGACTCAGCTTACAGTCTACGTTTTAACCAATCCTGTGATACTAGTTATAGATTCCGATGCTTCACTTGAGGTTCACTGTATCCCTTTAAACCTTCTTATTGACGATGAAGCACAGAAATTGCATCGGAATAAAATACAAAAGGCACAATGCCGACTTAAGTACAATAAGACTGACTCTTCCTACTGTCTACGTTTTGAACCATTACTGTGACACTAGTTATAGATTCCGATGCTTCACTTCAGATATACTGTATCCCTCTGACGTTCTTATTGACGATGAAACACAGAAATTGCGTCGGAATTAAATGCAAAATGCACAATGGCGAATAAAGTACAAGAAGACTGACTCTTCTTACTGTCTATGTTTTGAACCATTCCTGTGACACTAGTAATAGATTCCGATCTTCACTCTAGGTTTACTGTATCCCTTGGACCTTCTTTTTGACGATGAAGCACAGAAATTGCATCGGAATTAAATATAAAAGGCACAATGCCGACTCAAGTACAAGAAGACTGACTCATCTTACTGTTTATGTTCTGAACCATTCCTGTGACATTAGTTACAGATTCCGATGCTTCACTGCAGGTTTACTGTATCCCTTGGACCTTCTTATTGACGATGAAACACAGAAATTGCATCGGAGTTAAATACAAAAGGCACAATGCCGACTTAAGTACAAGAACACTGACTCTTCTTACTGACTATGCTTTGAACCATTCCTGTGACGCTAGTTATACATTCCGATGCTTCACTTCAGGTTTACTGTATCGCTTGGACCTTCTTATTGACGATGAAACACAGTAATTGCATCGGAATTAAATTGAGAAGGCAAAATGCCGACTTAAGTACAAGAAGACTGACTCTTCTTACTTTCTATGTTTATACCATTCCTGTGACACTAGTTATTGATTCCGATGCGTTACTTCTGGTTTACTGTATCCCTCTGACCCTCTTATTGACGATGAAACACAGAAATTGCAACGGAATTAAATACAAAAGGGTCATTGCCGACTTAAGTACAGGAAGACCGACTCTTCTTCTGTCTATGTTTTGAACCATTCCTGTGACACCAGTTATAGATGTCGATGCTACACTTCAGGTTTACTGTATCCCTCTGACCCTCTTATTGACGATGAAACACAGAAATTGCTACGGAATTAAATACAAAAGGGACAATGCCGACTTAAGTACAAGAAGACTGACTCTTCTTCTGTCTATGTTTTGAACCATTCCTGTGACACCAGTTATAGATGTCGATGCTTCACTTCAGGTTTACTGTATCCCTTGGACCTTCTTATTGACGATGAAACACAGAAATTGCATCGGAATTAAATACAAAAGGCACAATGCCGACTTAAGTACAAGAAGACTGACTCTTCTTACTGACTATGTTTTGAACCATTCCTGTGACACTAGTTATAGATTCTGATGCTTCACTTCAGGTTTACTGTATCTCTCTGACTTCTTATTACCGATGAAACACAGAAATTGCATTGGAAATAAATAGAAAAAGCACAATGCCGATTTAAGTACAAGAAGACTGACCCTTCTTACTGACTATGTTTTGAAATATTCCTGTGACACTAGTTATAGCTTCCGATGATTCACTTCAGATTTACTGTATCCCTCTGACCTTCCTATTGACGATCAAACACAGAAATTGTTTTGGAATTAAATACTAAAGGCACAATGCCGAATTAAGTACAAGAAGACTGACTCTTCTTACTGTCGATGTTTTGAACCGTGCCTGTGACTCTAGTTATAGATTCCGATGCTTCACTCCAGGTTTACTGTATCCTTTGGACCTTCTTATTGACGATGAAACACAGAAATTGCATCGGAATTAAATACAAGAGGCACAATGCCGCCTTAAGTACAAGAAAACTGACACGCCTTACTGCCTATGTATTGAACCATTCCTGTGACACTAGTTATAGATTCCGATGCTTCACTCCAGGTTTACTGTATCCCTTGGACCTTGTTATTTACGATGAAACATAGAAATTGCATCGGAAATTAATACAAAAGGCGCAATGGCGACTAAAGTTCAAGAAGACTGACTCTTCTTACCGACTATGTTTTGAACCATTCCTGTGACACTAGTTATATAATCCGGTGCTTCACTTCAGGTTTACTGGATCCCTTGGACCTAGTTATTGACGATGACACACAGAAATTGCATCGGAATTAAATACAAATTGCACAAAGCCGACTTAAGTACAAGAAGACTGACTCTTCCTACTGTCTATGATTTGAACCATTCCTGTGACACTAGTTTTAGATTCCGATGCTTCACTTCAGGTTTACTGTATCCCTCTGACCTTATTAACGACGATGAAACACAGAAATTGCATCGGAATTAAATCCAAAATGCACAATGCCGACTTAAGTACAAGAAGACTGACTTTTCCCACTGTCTATGTTTTGAACCTTTCCTGTGACACTAGTTATAGATTCCGATGCTTCACTTCAGGTTTACTGTATCCCTTGGACCTTCTTATTGACGATGATATACAGAAATTGCATCGGAAATAAATACAAAAAACACAATGCCGACTTCAGTACAAGATGACTGACTCATCTTACTGACTATGTTTTGAACCATTCCTGTGACACTAGTTACAGATTCCGATGCTTCACTTCAGATATACTGTATCCCTCTGACGTTCTTATAGACGATGAAACACAGAAATTGCGTCGGAATTAAATAAAAAAGGCACAATGCCGACTCAAGTACAAGAAGACTGACTCATCTTACTGTTTATGTTTTGAACCATTCCTGTGACATCAGTTAGAGATTCCGATGCTTCACTGCAGGTTTACTGTATCCCTTGGACCTTCTTATTGACGATGAAACACAGAAATTGCATCGGAATTAAATACAAAAGGCACAATGCCGACTTAAGTACAAGAACATTGACTCTTCTTACTGACTATGCTTTGAACCATTCCTGTGACACTAGTTATAGATTCCGAAGCTTCACTTCAGGTTTACTGTATCGCTTCTACCTTCTTATTGACGATGAAACACAGCAATTGCATCGGAATTAAATAGAGAAGGCACAATGCCGACTTAAGTATAAGAAGACTGACTCTTCCTACTTTCTATGTTTATACCCTTCCTGTGACACTAGTTATAGATTCCGATGTTTCACTTCAGGTTTACTGTATCCCTCTGACCCTCTTATTGACGATGAAACACAGAAATTGCAACGGAATTAAATACAAAAGGGACAATGCCGACTTAAGTACAAGAAGACTGACTCTTTTTTTGTCTATGTTTTGAACCATTCCTGTGACACCAGTTATAGATGTCGATGCTACACTTCAGGTTTACTGTATCCCTCTGACCCTCTTATTGACGATGAATCACAGAAATTGCAACGGAATTAAATACAAAAGGCACAATGCCGATTTAAGTACAAGAAGACTGACCCTTCTTACTGACTATGTTTTGAACCATTCCTCTGACACTAGTTATAGCTTCCGATGCTTCACTTCAGAATTACTGAATCCCTCTGACCTTCCTATTGACAATCAAACACAGAAATGGTATTGGAATTAAATACTAAAGGCACAATGCCGAATTAAGTACAAGAAGACTGACTCTTCTTACTGTCGATGTTTTGAACCGTTCGTGTGACACAAGTTATAGATTCCGATGCTTCACTCCAGGTTTACTGTATCCCTTGGACCTTCTTATTGACGATGAAACACAGAAATTGCATCGGAATTAAATAAAAAAGGCACAATGCTGACTTAAGTACAAGAAGACTGACTCATCTTAGTGTCTATGATTTGAACCATTCCTTTGACACTAGTTACAGATTCCGATGCTTCACTGCAGGTTTACTGTATCCCTTGGACCTTCTTATTGACGATGAAACACAGAAATTGCATCGGAAATTAATACAAAAGGCACAATGGCGACTTAAGTACGAGAAGACTGACTCTTCTTACTGACTATGTTTTGAACCATTCCTGCGTAACTTGTTATATATTCCGGTGTTTCACTTCAGGTTTACTGGATCCCTTGGACCTACTTATTGACGATGACACACAGAAATTGCATCGGAATTAAATACAAAAGGCACAATAACGACTTAAGTACAAGAAGACTGACTCTTCCTATTGTCTATGATTTGAACCATTCCTGAGACACTAGTTTTAGATTCCGATGCTTCACTTCAGGTTTACTGTATCCCTCTGACCTTCTTATTGACGATGAAACACAGAAATTGCATCGGAATTAAATAGAAAAGGCACAATGCCGACTTAAATACAAGAAGACTGACTCTTCCTACTGTCTATGTTTGAACCATTCCTGTGACACTAGTTATAGATTCCGATGCTTCACTCCAGGTTTACTGTATCCCTTGGACCTTCTTTTTGACGATGAAACACAGACATTGCATCGGAATTAAATAAAAAAGGCACAATGCTGACTTAAGTACAAGAAGACTGACTCATCTTAGTGTCTATGATTTGAACCATTCCTTTGACACTAGTTACAGATTCCGATGCTTCACTGCGGGTTTACTGTATCCCTTAGACCTTCTTATTGACGATGAAACACAGAAATTGCATCGGAATTAAATACAAAATGCATAATGCCGACTTAAGTACAAGAACACTGTCTCTTCTTACTGACTATGCTTTGAACCATTCCTGTGACACTAGTTATAGATTCAGATGCTTCACTTCAGGTTCACTGTATGCCTCTGACCCTCTTATTGACGATGAAACACAGAAATTGCAACGGAATTAAATACAAAACTGACAATGCCGACTTAAGTACAAGAAGACTGACTCTTCGTCTGTCTATGATTTGAACCATTCCTGTGACACTAGTTACAAATTTCGATGCTTCGCTTCAGGTTTACTAGATCCCTTGGACCTACTTATTGCCGATGACACACAGAAATTTCATCGGAATTAAATACAAAAGGCACAATGCCGACTTAAGTACAAGAAGACTGACTCTTCCCTCTGTCTATGTTTTGAACCACTCCTGTGACACTAGTTATAGATTCCGATGCTTCACTTCAGGTATACTGTATCTCTTGGACCTTCCTATTGACGATGGAATACAGAAATTGCATCGGAATTAAATACAAAAGGCACAATGCCGACTTAAGTACAAGAAGACTGACTCATCTTACTGTCTATGTTTTGAACAATTCCTGTGACACTAGTTACAGATTCCGATGCTTCACTGCAGGTTTACTGTATCCCTTGGACCGTCTTATTGACGATGAAACACAGAAATTGCATCGGAATTAAATACAAAAGGCACAATGCCGACTCAAGTACAAGAACACTGACTCTTCTTACTGACTATGCTTTGAACCATTCCTTTGATACTAGTTTTAGATTCAAATGCTTCACTTCAGGTTTACTGTATCCCTTGGACCTTCTTATTGACGATGAAACACAGCAATTGCATCGGAATTAAATAGAGAAGGCACAATGCCGACTTAAGTACAAGAAGACTGACTCTTCCTACTTTCTATGTTTATACCATTCTTGTGAAACAAGTTATAGATTCCGATGCTTCACATCGGGATTACTGTATCCCTCTGACCTTCTTATTGACGATGAATCACAGAAATTGCATCGGAAATAAATACAAAAGGCACAATGCCGACTTAGGTACAAGAAGACTGACTCAGCTTACAGTCTACGTTTGAACCAATCCTGTGACACTAGTTATAGATTCCGATGCTTCACTTGAGGTTTACTGTATCCCTTTAAACCTTCTTATTGACGATGAAGCACAGAAATTGCATCGGAATAAAATACAAAAGGCACAATGCCGACTTAAGTACAACAAGACTGACTCTTCCTACTGTCTATGTTTTGAACCATTCCTGTGACACTAGTAATAGATTCCGATGGTTCACTTCAGGTCTACTGCATCCCTCTGACCATCTTATTGACGATAAAACACAGAAATTGCATCGGAATTGAATACAAAATGCACAATGCCGACTTAAGTACAAGAAGACTGACTGTATCTACTGTCTATGTTTGAACCATTCCTGTGACACTAGTTATAGATTCCGATGCTTCACTCCCGGTTTACTGTATCCCTTGGACCTTCTTATTGACGATGAAACACAGAAATTGCATCGGAATTAAATAGAAAAGGCACAATGCAGACTCAAGTACAAGAAGACTGACTCATCTTACTGTTTATGTTCTGAACCATTCCTGTGACATTAGTGACAGATTCCGATGCTTCACTGCAGGTTTACTGTATCCCTTGGACCTTCTTATTGACGATGAAACACAGAAATTGCATCGGAATTAAATACAAAAGGCACAATGCCGACTTAGGTACAAGAAGACTGACTCAGCTTACAGTCTACGTTTGAACCAATCCTGTGACACTAGTTATAGATTCCGATGCTTCACTTGAGGTTTACTGTATCCCTTTAAACCTTCTTATTGACGATGAAGCACAGAAATTGCATCGGAATAAAATACAAAAGGCACAATGCCGACTTAAGTACAATAAGACTGACGCTTCCTACTGTCTACGTTTTGAACCATTCCTGTGACACTAGTTATAGATTCCGATGCTTCACTTCAGATATACTGTATCCCTCTGACGTTCTTATTGACGATGAATCACAGAAATTGCGTCGGAATTAAATACGAAATGCACAATGGCGAATTAAGTACAAGAAGACTGACTCTTCTTACTGTCTATGTTTTGAACCATTCCTGTGACACTAGTAATAGATTCCGATCTTCACTCTAGGTTTACTGTATCCCTTGGACCTTCTTTTTGACGATGAAACACATAAATTGCATCGGAATTAAATATAAAACGCACAATGCCGACTCAAGTACAAGAAGACTGACTCATCTTACTGTTTATGTTCTGAACCATTTCTGTGACATTAGTTACAGATTCCGATGCTTCACTGCAGGTTTACTGTATCCCTTGGACCTTCTTATTGACGATGAATCACAGAAATTGCATCGGAGTTAAATACAAAAGGCACAATGCCGACTTAAGTACAAGAAAACTGATTCTTCTTACTGACTATGCTTTGAACCATTCCTGTGACGCTAGTTATACATTCCGATGCTTCACTTCAGGTTTACTGTATCGCTTGGACCTTCTTATTGGCGATGAAACACAGCAATTGCATCGGAATTAAATTGAGAAGGCAAAATGCCGACTTAAGTACAAGAAGACTGACTCTTCTTACTTTCTATGTTTATACCATTCCTGTGACACTAGTTATAGATTCCGATGCGTCACTTCAGGTTTACTGTATCCCTCTGACCCTCTTATTGACGATGAAACACAGAAATTGCAACGGAATTAAATACAAAAGATCAATGCCGACTTAAGTACAAGAAGGCTGACTCTTCTTCTGTCTATGTTTTGAACCATTCCTGTGACACCAGTTATAGATGTCGATGCTTCACTTCAGGTTTACTGTATCCCTTGGACCTTCTTATTGACGATGAAACACAGAAATTGCATCGGAATTAAATACAAAAGGCACGATGCCGACTTAAGTACAAGAAGACTGACTCTTCTTATTGACTATGTTTTGAACCATTCCTGTGACACTAGTTATAGATTCTGATGCTTCACTTCAGATTTACTGTATCCCTCTGACCTTCCTATTGACGATCAAACACAGAAATTGTTTTGGAATTAAATACTAAAGGCACAATGCCGAATTAAGTACAAGAAGACTGACTCTTCTTACTGTCGATATTTTGAACCGTTCCTGTGACTCTAGTTATAGATTCCGATGCTTCACTCCAGGTTTACTGTATCCCTTGGACCTTCTTATTGACGATGAAACACAGAAATTGCATCGGAATTAAATACAAGAGGCACAATGCCGCCTTAAGTACAAGAAGACTGACACGTCTTACTGCCTATGTATTGAACCATTCCTGTGACACTAGTTATAGATTCCGATGCTTCACTCCAGATTTACTGTATCCCTTTGACCTTCTTATTTACGATGAAACATAGAAATTGCATCGGAAATTAATACAAAAGGCGCAATGGCGACTGAAGTTCAAGAAGACTGACTCTTCTTACCGACTATGTTTTGAACCATTCCTGTGAAACTAGTTATATATTCCGGTGCTTCACTTCAGGTTTACTGGGTCCCTTGGACCTACTTATTGACGATGACACACAGAAATTGCATCGGAATTAAATACAAATGGCACAAAGCCGACTTAAGTACAAGAAGACTGACTCTTCCCACTGTCTATGATTTGAACCATTCCTGTGACACTAGTTTTAGATTCCGATGCTTCACTTCAGGTTTACTGTATCCCTTGGACCTTCTTATTGACGATGATATACAGAAATTGAATCGGAAATAAATACAAAAAACACAATGCCGACTTTAGTACAAGATGACTGACTCATCTTACTGACTATGTTTTGAACCATTCCTGTGACACTAGTTATAGATTCCGATGCTTCACTTCAGATATACTGTATCCCTCTGACGTTCTTATAGACGATGAAACACAGAAATTGCGTCGGAATTAAATAAAAAAGGCACAATGCCGACTCAAGTACAAGAAGACTGACTCATCTTACTGTTTATGTTTTGAACCATTCCTGTGACATCAGTTACAGATTCCGATGCTTCACTGCAGGTTTACTGTATCCCTTGGACCTTCTTATTGACGATGAAACACAGAAATTGCATCGGAATTAAATACAAAAGGCACAATGCCGACTTAAGTACAAGAACATTGACTCTTCTTACTGACTATGCTTTGAACCATTCCTGTTACACTAGTTATAGATTCCGAAGCTTCACTTCAGGTTTACTGTATCGCTTCTACCTTCTTATTGACGATGAAACACAGCAATTGCATCGGAATTAAATAGAGAAGGCACAATGCCGACTTAAGTACAAGAAGACTGACTCTTCCTACTTTCTATGTTTATACCCTTCCTGTGACACTAGTTATAGATTCCGATGCTTCACTTCAGGTTTACTGTATCCCTCTGACCCTCTTATTGACGATGAAACACAGAAATTGCAACGGAATTAAATACAAAAGGGACAATGCCGACTTAAGCACAAGAAGACTGACACTTCTTTTGTCTATGTTTTGAACCATTCCTGTGACACCAGTTATAGATGTCGATGCTACACTTCAGGTTTACTGTATCCCTCTGACCCTCTTATTGACGATGAATCACAGAAATTGCAACGGAATTGAATACAAAAGGCACAATGCCGATTTAAGTACAAGAAGACTGACCCTTCTTACTGACTATGTTTTGAACCATTCCTCTGACACTAGTTATAGCTTCCGATGCTTCACTTCAGAATTACTGTATCCCTCTGACCTTCCTATTGACAATCAAACACAGAAATTGTATTGGAATTAAATACTAAAGGCACAATGCCGAATTAAGTACAAGAAGACTGACTCTTCTTACTGTCGATGTTTGAACCGTTCCTGTGACACAAGTTATAGATTCCGATGATTCACTCCAGGTTTACTGTATCCCTTGGACCTTCTTATTGACGATGAAACACAGAAATTGCATCGGAATTAAATACAAAAGGCACAATGCCGCCTTAAGTACAAGAAGACTGACTCTTCTTACTGCCTATGCTTTGAACCATTCCTGTGACACTAATTATAGATTCCGATGCTTCACTTCAGGTTTACAATATACCTTGGACCTTTTTATTGAGGATGAAATACAGAAATTGCATCGGAATTAAATAGAAAAGGCACAATGCCGACTTAAATACAAGAAGACTGACTCTTCCTACTGTCTATGTTTGAACCATTCCTGTGACACTAGTTATAGATTCCGATGCTTCACTCCAGGTTTACTGTATCCCTTGGACCTTCTTATTGACGATGAAACACAGAAAGTGCATCGGAATTAAATAAAAAAGGCACAATGCTGACTGAAGTACAAGAAGACTGACTCATCTTAGTGTCTATGATTTGAACCATTCCTTTGACACTAGTTACAGATTCCGATGCTTCACTGCAGGTTTACTGTAACCCTTGCACCTTCTTATTGACGATGAAACATAGAAATTGCATCGGAAATTAATGCAAAAGGCACAATGGCGACGTAAGTACGAGAAGACTGACTCTTCTTACTGACTATGTTTTGAACCATTCCTGCGCAACTTGTTATATATTCCGGTGCTTCACTTCAGGTTTACTGGATCCCTTGAACCTACTTATTGACGATGACACACAGAAATTGCATCGGAATTAAATACAAAAGGCACAATAACGACTTAAGTACAAGAAGACTGACTCTTCCTATTGTCTATGATTTGAACCATTCCTGAGACACTAGTTTTAGATTCCGATGCTTCACTTCAGGTTTACTGTATCCCTCTGACCTTCTTATTGACGATGAAACACAGAAATTGCATCGGAATTAAATACAAAGGGCACAATGCCGACTTAAGTACAAGAAGACTGACTCTTCCCACTGCCTATGTTTTGAACCATTCCTGTGGCACTAGTTATAGATTCCGATGCTTCACTTCAGGTTTAATGTATCCCTTGGACCTTCTTATTGACGATGAAACACAGAAATTGCAATGGAATTAAATAGAAAAGGCACAATGCCGACTTAAGTACAAGAAGACTGACTCTTCCTACTTTCTATGTTTACACCATTCCTGTGACACAAGTTATAGATTCCGATGCTTCACTTCAGGTTTACTGTATCCCTCTGACCCTCTTATTGACGATGAAACACAGAAATTGCAACGGAATTAAATACAAAAGAGACAATGCCGACTGAAGTACAAGAAGACTGACTCTTCCACTGTCTATATTTTTAAGCATTACTGTGACACTAGTTATTGATTTCGATGCTTCACTTCAGATTTACTGTATCCCTTGGACCTTCTTATTGACGATGAAACACAGAAATTGCATCGGAATTAAATACAAAAGGCACAATGCCGACTTAAGTACAAGAATACTGACTCTTCTTACTGACTATGATTTGAACCATTCCTGTGACACTAGTTATAGATTCTGATGCTTCACTTCAGGTTTACTGTATCCCTCTGACCTTCTTATTGACGATGAAACACAGAAATTGCATCGGAATTAAATAAATAGGCACAATGCTGACATAAGTACAACAAGACTGACTCTTCGTACTGTCTATGTTTTGAACCATTCCTGGGACACTAGTTATAGATTCCGATGCTTCACTTCAGGTTTACTGTATCCCTTGGACCTTCTTATTGACAATGAAACACAAAATTGCATCGGAATTAAATACAAAAGGTACAATGCAGACATAAGTACAAGAAGACTGACTGTTCTTACTGACTATGGTTTGACCATTCCTGTAACACTAGTTATAGATTCCGGTGCTTCACTTCAGTTTTACTGTATCCCTCTGACCTTCTTATTGACGATGAAACACAGAAATTGCATCGGATTTAAATAAAAAAGGCACAATGCCGACTTAGGTACAACAAGACTGGCTCATCTTACTGTCTATGTTTTGAACCATTCCTTTGACACTAGTTACAGATTCTGATGCTTCACTGCGAGTTTACTGTATCCCTTGGACCTTCTTATTGACGATAAAACACAGAAATTGCATCGGAATTAAATACAAAATGCATAATGCCGACTTAAGTACAAGAACACTGTCTCTTCGTACTGACTATGCTTTGAACCATTCCTGTGACACTAGTTATAGATTCCGATGCTTCACTTCAGGATCACTGTATCCCTCTGACCCTCTTATTGACGATGAAACACAGAAATTGCAACGGAATTAAATACAAAACTGACAATGCCGACTTAAGTACAAGAAGACTGACTCTTCGTCTGTCTATGATTTGAACCATTCCTGTGACACTAGTTACAAATTTCGATGCTTCGCTTCAGGTTTACTAGATCCCTTGGACCTACTTATTGACGATGACACACAGAAATTGCATCGGAATTAAATACAAAAGGCACAATGCCGACTTAAGTACAAGAAGGTTGACTCTTCCCACTGTCTATGTTTTGAACCACTCCTGTGACACTAGTTATAGATTCCGATGCTTCACTTCAGGTTTACTGTATCTCTTGGACCTTCCTATTGACGATGGAATACAGAAATTGCATCGGAATTAAATACAAAAGGCACAATGCCGACTTTAGTACAAGATGACTGAATTATCTTACTGACTATGATTTGAACCATTCCTGTGACACTAGTTATAGATTCCGATGCTTCATTTCATATTTACTGTATCCCTCTGACGTTCTAATTGACAATGAAACACAGAAACTGCGTCGGAATTAAATACAAAATGCACAATGCCGAATTAAGTACAAGACGATGACTCTTCTTACTGTCTATGTTTTGATACATTCCTGAGACACTAGTAATAGATTCCGATCTTCATTCTAGATTTACTGTATCCCTTGGACCTTCTTATTGACGATGAAACACAGAAATTGCATCGGAATTAAATAAAAAAGGCATAATGCCGACTTAAGTACAAGAAGACTGACTCATCTTACTGTCTATGTTTTGAACAATTCCTGTGACGCTAGTTACAGATTCCGATGCTTCACTGCAGGTTTACTGTATCCCTTGGACCGTCTTATTGACGATGAAACACAGAAATTGCATCGGAATTAAATACAAAAGGCACAATGCCGACTCAAGTACAAGAACACTGACTCTTCTTACTGACTATGCTTTGAACCATTCCTTTGATACTAGTTTTAGATTCCAATGCTTCACTTCAGGTTTACTGTATCCCTTGGACCTTCTTATTGACGATGAAACACAGCAATTGCATCGGAATTAAATAGAGAAGGCACAATGCCGACTTAAGTACAAGAAGACTGACTCTTCCTACTTTCTATGTTTATACCATTCTTGTGACACTAGTTATAGATTCCGATGCTTCACATCGGGTTTACTGTATCCCTCTGGCCTTCTTTTTGACGATGAATCACAGAAATTGCATCGGAAATAAATACAAAAGACACAATGCCGACTTAGGTAGAAGAAGACTGACTCAGCTTACAGTCTACGTTTGAACCAATCCTGTGACACTAGTTATAGATTCCGATGCTTCACTTGAGGTTTACTGTATCCCTTTAAACCTTCTTATTGACGATGAAGCACAGAAATTGCATCGGAATAAAATACAAAAGGCACAATGCCGACTTAAGTACAATAAGACTGACTCTTCCTACTGTCTATGTTTTGAACCATTCCTGTGACACTAGTTATAGATTCCGATGCTTCACTTCAGGTCTACTGTATCCCTCTGACCTTCTTATTGACGATAAAACACAGAAATTGCATCGGAAGTAAATACAAAAGGCACAATAACGACTTAAGTACAAGAAGACTGACTCTTCCTATTGTCTATGATTTGAACCATTCCTGAGACACTAGTTTTAGATTCCGATGCTTCACTTCAGGTTTACTGTATCCCTCTGACCTTCTTATTGACGATGAAACACAGAAATTGCATCGGAATTAAATACAAAGGGCACAATGCCGACTTAAGTACAAGAAGACGGCTCTTCCTACTGTCTATGTTTTGATCCATTCCTGTGACACTAGTTATAGATTCCGATGCTTCACTTCAGGTTTACCGTATCCCTCTGACCTTCTTATCGACGATGAAACACAGAAATTGCATCGGAATTAAATACAAAAGGCAGAATGCCGACTTAAGTACAAGAAGACTGACTCTTCCCACTGCCTATGTTTTGAACCATTCCTGTGGCACTAGTTATAGATTCCGATGCTTCACTTCAGGTTTAATGTATCCCTTGGACCTTCTTATTGACGATGAAACACAGAAATTGCAATGGAATTAAATAGAAAAGGCACAATGCCGACTTAAGTACAAGAAGACTGACTCTTCCTACTTTCTATGTTTATACCATTCCTGTGACACAAGTTATAGATTCCGATGCTTCACTTCAGGTTTACTGTATCGCTCTGACCCTCTTATTGACGATGAAACACAGAAATTGCAACGGAATTAAATACAAAAGGGACAATGCCGACTGAAGTACAAGAAGACTGACTCTTCCTCTGTCTATATTTTTAAGCATTACTGTGACACCAGTTATTGAGTTCGATGCTTCACTTCAGGTTTACTGTATCCCTCTGACCTTCTTATTGACGATGAAACACAGAAATTGCATCGGAATTAAATAAATAGGCACAATGCTGACATAAGTACAACAAGACTGACTCTTCCTACTGTCTATGTTTTGAACCATTCCTGGGACACTAGTTATAGATTCCGATGCTTCACTTCAGGTTTACTGTACCCCTTGGACCTTCATATTGACAATGAAACACAAAATTGCATCGGAATTAAATACAAAAGGTACAATGCAGACATAAGTACAAGAAGAATGACTGTTCTTACTGACTATGTTTTGACCATTCCTGTAACACTAGTTATAGATTCCGGTGCTTCACTTCAGTTTTACTGTATCCCTCTGACCTTCTTATTGACGATGAAACACAGAAATTACATCGGATTTAAATAAAAAAGGCACAATGCCGACTTAGGTACAACAAGACTGACTCATCTTACTGTCTATGTTCTGAACCATTCCTTTGACACTAGTTACAGATTCCGATGCTTCACTGCGAGTTTACTGTATCCCTTGGACCTTCTTATTGACGATAAAACACAGAAATTGCATCGGAATTAAATACAAAATGCATAATGCCGACTTAAGTACAAGACCACTGTCTCTTCTTACTGACTATGCTCTGAACCATTCCTGTGACACTAGTTATAGATTCCGATGCTTCACTTCAGGTTCACTGTATCCCTCTGACCCTCTTATTGACGATGAAACACAGAAATTGCAACGGAATTAAATACAAAACTGACAATGCCGACTTAAGTACAAGAAGACTGACTCTTCGTCTGTCTATGATTTGAACCATTCCTGTGACACTAGTTACAAATTTCGATGCTTCGCTTCAGGTTTACTAGATCCCTTGGACCTACTTATTGACGATGACACACAGAAATTGCATCGGAATTAAATACAAAAGGCACAATGCCGACTTAAGTACAAGAAGGTTGACTCTTCCCACTGTCTATGTTTTGAACCACACCTGTGACACTAGTTATAAATTCCGATGCTTCACTTCAGGTTTACTGTATCTCTTGGACCTTCCTAATGACGATGGAATACAGAAATTGCATCGGAATTAAATACAAAACGCACAATGCCGACTTTGGTACAAGATGACTGACTTATCTTACTGACTATGATTTGAACCATTCCTGTGACACTAGTTATAGATTCCGATGCTTCATTTCATATTTACTGTATCCCTCTGACGTTCTAATTGACAATGAAACACAGAAATTGCGTCGGAATTAAATACAAAATGCACAATGCCGAATTAAGTACAAGACGATGACTCTTCTTACTGTCTATGTTTTGATACATTCCTGAGACACTAGTAATAGATTCCGATCTTCACTCTAAATTTACTGTATCCCTTGGACCTTCTTATTGACGATGAAACACAGAAATTGCATCGGAATTAAATAAAAAAGGCATAATGCCGACTTAAGTACAAGAAGACTGACTCATCTTACTGTCTACGCTTTGAACAATTCCTGTGACACTAGTTACAGATTCCGATGCTTCACTGCAGGTTTACTGTATCCCTTGGACCGTCTTATTGACGATGAAACACAGAAATTGCATCGGAATTAAATACAAAAGGCACAATGCCGACTCAAGTACAAGAACACTGACTCTTCTTACTGACTATGCTTTGAACCATTCCTTTGATACTAGTTTTAGATTCCAATGCTTCACTTCAGGTTTACTGTATCCCTTGGACCTTCTTATTGACGATGAAACACAGCAATTGCATCGGAATTAAATAGAGAAGGCACAATGCCGACTTAAGTACAAGAAGACTGACTCTTCCTACTTACTATGTTTATACCATTCTTGTGACACTAGTTATAGATTCCGATGCTTCACATCGGGTTTACTGTATCCCTCTGGCCTTCTTATTGACAATGAATCACAGAAATTGCATCGGAAATAAATACAAAAGACACAATGCCGACTTAGGTAGAAGAAGACTGACTCAGCTTACAGTCTACGTTTGAACCAATCCTGTGACACTAGTTATAGATTCCGATGCTTCACTTGAGGTTTACTGTATCCCTTTAAATCTTCTTATTGACGATGAAGCACAGAAATTGCATCGGAATAAAATACAAAAGGCACAATGCCGACTTAAGTACAATAAGACTGACTCTTCCTACTGTCTATGTTTTGAACCATTCCTGTGACACTAGTTATAGATTCCGATGCTTCACTTCAGGTCTACTGTATCCCTCTGACCTTCTTATTGACGATAAAACACAGATATTGCATCGGAATTGAATACAAAATGCACAATGCCGACTTAAGTACAAGAAGACTGACTCTATCTACTGTCTATGTTTGAACCATTCCTGTGACACTAGTTATAGATTCCGATGCTTCACTCCCGGTTTACTGTATCCCTTGGACCTTCTTATTGACGATGAAACACAGAAATTGCATCTTAACTAAATAGAAAAGGCACAATGCAGACTTAAGCACAAGAAGACTGACTCTTCCTACTGTCTATGTTTTGAACCATTCCTGTGACACTAGTTATAGATTCCGATGCTTCACTTCAGGTTTACTGTATCCCTTGGACCTTCCTGTTGACGATGAAACACAGAAATTGTATCGGAATTAAATGCAAAAGGCACAATGCCGACTTAAGTACAAGAGAACTGACTCTTCTTACTGACTATGTTTTGAACCATTCCTGTGACACTATTTATAGATTCCGATGCTTCACTCCCGGTTTACTCTATCCCTTGGCCCTTCGTATTGAGGATGAAACACAAAAATTGCATCGGAATTAAATGCAAAAGGCAAAATGCCGACTTAAGTACAAGAAGACTGACTCATCTTACTGTCTATGTTTTGAACAATTCATGTGACACTAGTTACAGATTCCGATGCTACACTGCAGGTTTACTGTATCCCTTGGACCGTCTTATTGACGATGAAACACAGAAATTGCATCGGAATTAAATACAAAAGGCACAATGCCGACTTAAGTACAAGAACACTGACGCTTCTTACTGACTATGCTTTGAACCATTCCTTTGATACTAGTTATAGATTCCAATGCTTCACTTCAGGTTTACTGTATCCCTTGGACCTTCGTATTGACGATGAAACACAGCAATTGCATCGGAATTAAATAGAGAAGGCACAATGCCGACTTAAGTACAAGAAGACTGACTCTTCCTACATTCTATGTTTATACCATTCTTGTGACACTAGTTATAGATTCCGATGCTTCACATCGGGTTTACTGTATCCCTCTGACCTTCTTATTGACGATGAATCACAGAAATTGCATCGGAAATAAATACAAAAGGCACAATGCCGACTTAGGTACAAGATGACTGACTCAGCTTACAGTCTACGTTTGAACCAATCCTGTGACACTAGTTATAGATTCCGATGCTTCACTTGAGGTTTGCTGTATCCCTTTAAACCTTCTTATTGACGATGAAGCACAGAAATTGCATCGGAATAAAATACAAAAGGCACAATGCCGACTTAAGTACAATAAGACTGACTCTTCCTACTGTCTATGTTTTGAACCATTCCTGTGACACTACTTATAGATTCCGATGCTTCACTTCAGGTCTACTGTATCCCTTGGACCTTCCTGTTGACGATGAAACACAGAAATTGCATCGGAATTAAATACAAAAGGCACAATGCCGACATAAGTACAAGAGAACTGACTCTTCTTACTGACTATGTTTTGAACCATTCCTGTGACACTATTTATAGATTCCGATGCTTCACTCCCGGTTTGCTCTATCCCTTGGACCTTCGTATTGAGGATGAAACACAAAAATTGCATCGGAATTAAATACAAAAGGCAAAATGCCGACTTCAGTACAAGAAGACTGACTCTTCTTACTGTCTATGATTTGAACCATTCCTGTGACACTAGTTATTGATTCCGATGCTTCACTCCAGGTCTACTGTATCCCTTGGACCTTCTTATTTACGATGAAATACAGAAATTGCATCGGAATTTAATACAAAGGGCACAATGGCGGCTTAAGTACAAGAAGACAGACTCTTCTTACTGACTATGTTTTGAACCATTCCTGTAACACTAGTTATATATTCCGGTGCTTCACTTCAGGTTTACTGGACCCCTTGGACCTACTTATTGACGATGAAACACAGAAATTGCATTGGAATTAAATACAAAAGGCACAATGCCGACTTAAGTACAAGAAGACTGACTCATCCTACTGTCTATGATTTGAACCATTCCTGCGACACTAGTTTTAGATTCCGATGCTTCACTTCAGGTTTACTGTACCCCTCTGACCTTCTTATTGACGATGAATCACAGACATTGCATCGGAACTAAATACAAAAGGCACAATGCCGACTTAAGTACAAGAAGACTGACTCTTCTTACTGTCTATGTTTGAACCATTCCTGTGACACTAGTTATAGATTCCGATGCTTCACTTGAGGTTTACTGTATCCCCTTAGACCTTCTTATTGACGATGAAGCACAGAAATTGCATCGGAATAAAATACAAAAGGCACAATGCCGCCTTAAGTACAATAAAACTGACTGTTCCTACTGTCTATGTTTTGAACCTTTCCTATGACACTAGTAATAGATTCCGATGCTTCACTTCAGGTCTACTGTATCCCTTGGACCTTCTTATTGACGATGAAACACAGAAATTGCATCGGAATTAAATACAAAAGGCACAATGCCGACTTAAGTACACGAGGACTGACTCTTCTTACTGACTATGTTTTGAACCATTCCTGTGACACTAGTTATAGATTCCGATGCTTCGCTCCCGGTTTACTCTATCCCTTGGACCTTCGTATTGAGGATGAAACACAAAAATTGCATCGGAATTAAATACAAAAGTCACAATGCCGACTTAAGTACAAGAAGACTGACTCTTCTTACTGACTATGTTTTGAACCATTCCTGTGACACTAGTTATAGATTCCGATGCTTCACTCCAGGTTTACTGTATCCCTTTGACCTTCTTAATGACGAAGAAACACAGAAATTGCATCGGAATTAAATACAAAATGCACAATGCCGACTTAAGTACAAGAAGACTGACTCTGCGAACTGACTATGTTTTGAACAATTCCTGTGACACTAGTTATAGATACCGATCCTTCACTTCTGGTTTACTGTATCCCTCTGACCTTCTTATTGACGATGAAACACAGAAATTGCATCGGAATTAAATACAAAATGCACAATGTCGACTTAAGTACAAGAAGACTGACTCTTCTTACTGACTATGCTTTGAACCATTCATGTGATATTAGTTTTAGATTCCGGTGCTTCACTTCAGGTTTACTGTATCCCTTGGACCTTCTTATTGACGATGAAACACAGAAATTGCATCGGAAATAAATACAAAAGGCACAATGCCGACTTAAGTACAAGAAGACTGACTCTTCTTACTGACTATGTTTTGAACCATTCCTATGACACAAGTTATAGATTCTGAAGCTTCACTTCAGGTTTACTGTACCCCTTGGACCTTCTTATTGACGATGAAACATAGAAATTGCATCGGAATCAAATACAAAAGGCACAATGCCGACTTAAGTACAAGAAGACTGACTTTTCTTACTGACTATGATTTGAACCAATCCTGTGACACTAGTTATAGATTCCGTTGCTTCACTTCAGATTTACAGTATCCCTCTGACCTTCTTATTGACGATGAAACACAGAAATTTCATCGGAATTAAATACAAAAGACACAATGCCCACTTAAGTACAAGAAAACTGACTCTTCTTACTGTCTATGCTTTGAACCATTCCTGAGACACTAGTTATTGATTCCGGTGCTTCACTCCAGGTTTACAGTATTCCTTGGACCTTCTTATTGACGATTAAACACAGAAAGTGCACCGGAATTAAATAAAAAAGGCACAATGCCGACTTAAGTACAAGAAGACTGACTCTACTTACTGTCTACGTTAGAACCATTCCTGTGACACTAGTTATAGATTCCGATGCTTCACTCCAGGTTGACTATATCCCTTGGACCTTCTTATTGACGATGAAACACAGAAATTGCATACTAAATAAATAGAAAAGGCACAATGCCGACTTAGGTGCAAGAAGACTGACTCTTCCTACTGTCTATGTTTTGAACCACTCCTGTGACACTGGTAACAGATTGCGATGCTTCACTCCAGGTTTACTGTATCCCTTGGACCCTCTTAATGACGATGAAACACAGAAATTGCATCGGAATTAAATACAAAAGGCACATTGCCGACTTTGGTACAAGAAGACTGACTCTTCTTACTGACTATGTTTTGATTCATTCCGGTGACACTAGTTATAGATTGCGATGCTTCACACCAGGTTTACTGTATCCCTTGGACCTTCTTATTGACGATGAAACACAGAAATTGCATCGGAATTAAATACAAAAGGCACAATGCCGACTTAAGTACAAGAAGACACTCTTCTTACTGACCATGTGTTGAACCATTTCTGTGACACTAGTTATAGATTCCGATGCTTCACGCCCGGTTTACTGTATCCCTTGGACCTTCTTATTGACGATGAAACACAGAAATGGCATCGGAATTAAATACAAAAGGCACAATGCCGACTTTAGTACAAGAAGACTGACTGTTCTTACTGACTATATTTTGAACCATTCCTGTGACACTAGTTATAGATCCCGATGCTTCACTTCAAATTTACTGTATCTCTCTGACGTTCTTATTGACGAAGAAACACAGAAATTGCGTCGGAATTAAATTGAAAATGCACAATGCCGAATTAAGTACAAGAAGACTGACTCTTCGTACAGTCTATGTTTTGAACCATTCCTGTGACACTAGTAATAGATTGCGATGCTTCACTCTAGGTTTACTGTATCCCTTGGACCTTCTTATTGACGATGAAACACAGAAATTGCATCGGAATTAAATAAATAAGGCACAATGCCGACTTAAGTACAAAAAGACTGACTCATCTTACTGTCTATGTTTTGAACCATTCCTGTGACGCTACTTACAGATTCCGATGCTTCACTGCAGGTTTACTGTATCCCTCTGACCTTTTTATTGACGATGAAACACAGTAATTGCATCGGAATTAAATACAAAAGGCACAATGCCGACTTAAGCGCAAGAAAACTGACTCCTCTTACTGACTATGCTTTGAACCATTCCTGTGACACTAGTTACAGATTCCGATGCTTCACTTCAGGTTTACTGTATCCCTTGGACCTTCTTATTGACGATGAAACACAGCAATTGCATCGGAATAAATTAGAGAAGGCACAATGCCGACTTAAGTACAAGAAGACTGACTCTTCCTACTTTCTTTGTTTTTACCATTCCGGTGACACTAGTTATAGATTCCGATGCTTCACTTCAGGTTTACTGTATCCCTCTGACCTTCTTATTGACGATGAAACACAGAAATTGCAACGGAATTAAATACAAAAGGGACAATGCCGACTTAAGTACAAGAAGACTGACTCTTCTTCTGTCTATGTTTTGAACCATTCCTGTGACACTAGGTATAGATTTCGATGCTTCACTTCAGGTTTACTGTATCCCTTGGACCTTCTTATTGACGATGAACCACAGAATTTGCATCGGAATTAAATACAAAGGCACAATGCCGACTTAAGAACAAGGAGACTGACTCTTCTTACTGACTATGTTTAAAACCACTCCTGTGACACTAGTTATAGATTCCGATGCTTCACTTCAGGTTTACTGTATCCCCCTGACCTTCTTATTAACGATGAAACACAGCAATCGCATCGGAATTAAATCCAAAAGGCACAGTGCCGAATTATGTACTAGAGGACTGACTCTTCTTACTGTCTATGATTTGAACCATTCCTGTGACACTAGTTATAGATTCCGATGCTTCACTCCAGGTTTACTGTATCCCTTGGACCTTCTTATTGACGATGAAACACAGAAATTGCATCGGAATTAAATACAAAAAAGGCACAATGCCCACTTAAGTACAAGAAGACTGACTCTTCTTACTGACTATGTTTTGAACCATTTCTGTGACACTAGTTATAGATTCCGATGCTTCACTCCCGGTTTACTGTATCCCTTGGACCCTCTTATTGACGATGAAACACAGAAATTGCATCGGAATTAAATACAAAAGGCACAATGCCGACTCTAGTACAAGAAGACTGACTGTTCTTACTGACTATGTTTTGATCCGTTCCTGTGACTCTAGTTATAGATTCCGATGCTTCACTTCAGATTTACTGTATCCCTCTGACGTTCTTATTGACGTTGAAACACAGAAATTGCGTCGGAATTAAATACAAAAGGCACAATGCCGACTTAAGTACAAGACGACTGACTCATCTTACTGTCTATGATTTGAACCAATCCTGTGACACTAGTTACAGATTCCGATGCTTCACTGCAGGTTTACTGTATCCTTGTGACCTTCTAATTGACGATGAAACACAGAAATTGCATCGGAATTAAATACAAAGGGCACAATGCCGACTTAAGTACAAGAACACTGACTCCTCTTACTGACTATGCTTTGAACCATTCCTGTGACCCTAGTTATAGATTCCGATGAATCACTTCAGGTTTACTGTATCCCTCTGACCTTCCTATTGACGATGAAACACAGAAATTGCATCGGAATTAAATACAAAAGGCACAATGCCGAATTAAGTACAAAAAGTCTGACTCTTCTTACTGTTTGTGTTTTGAATCATTCCTGTGACACTAGTAATAGATTCCGATGCATCACTCTTGGTTTACTGTATCCCTTGGACCTTCTTATTGACGATAAAACACAGAAATTGCATTGAAATAAAATACAAAAGGCACAATGCCGACTTAAGTACAAGAATACTGACTCTTCTTACTGACTATGTTTTGAACCATTTCTGTGACACTAGTTATAGATTACGATGCATCACTCCCGGTTTACTGTATCCCTTGGACGTTCTTATTGACGATGAAACACAGAAATTGCATCGGAATTAAATACAAAAGGCACAATGCCGACTTTTGTACAAGAAGGCTGACTGTGCTTACTGACTATGTTCTCAACCATTCCTGTGACAGTAGTTATAGATTCCGATGCTTCACTTCAGATTTACTGTATCCCTCTGACCTTATTAACGACGATGAAACAAAGAAATTGCATCGGAATTAAATACAAAAGGCACAATGCCGACTTAAGTACAAGAAGACTGACTTTTCCCACTGTCTATGTTTTGAACCTTTCCTGTGACACTAGTTATAGATTCCGATGCTTCACTTCAGGTCTACTGTATCCCTTGGACCATCATATTGACGATGATATACAGAAATTGCATCGGAAATAAATACAAAAAACACAATGCCGACTTTAGTACAAGATGACTGACTCATCTTACTGACTATGTTTTCAACCATTCCTGTGACACTAGTTATAGATTCCGATGCTTCACTTCAGATATACTGTATCCCTCTGACGTTCTTATTGACGATGAAACACAGAAATTGCGTCGGAATTAAATAAAAAAGGCACAATGCCGACTCAAGTACAAGAAGACTGACTCATCTTACTTTTTATGTTTGAACCATTCCTGTGACATCAGTTACAGATTCCGATGCTTCACTGCAGGTTTACTGTATCCCTTGGACCTTCTTATTGACGATGAAACACAGAAATTGCATCGGAATTAAATACAAAAGGCATAATGCCGACTTAAGTACAAGAACATTGACTCTTCTTACTGACTATGCTTAGAACCATTCCTGTGACACTAGTTATAGATTCCGATGCTTCACTTCAGGTTAACTGTATCGCTTGGACCTTCTTATTGACGATGAAACACAGCAATTGCATCGGAATTAAATAGAGAAGGCACAATGCCGACTTAAGTACAAGAGGACTGACTCTTCCTACTTTCTATGTTTATACCATTCCTGTGGCACTAGTTATAGATTCCGATGCTTCACTTCAGGTTTACTGTATCCCACTGACCCTCTTATTGACGATGAATCACAGAAATTGCAACGGAATTAAATACAAAAGGCACAATGCCGATTTAAGTACAAGAAGACTGACCCTTCTTACTGACTATGTTTTGAACCATTCCTCTGACACTAGTTATAATTTCCGATGCTTCACTTCAGAATTACTGTATCCCTCTGACCTTCCTATTGACAATCAAACACAGAAATTGCATAGGAATTAAATACTAAAGGCACAATGCCGAATTAAGTACAAGAAGACTGACTCTTCTTACTGTCGATGTTTTGAACCGTTCCTGTGACACAAGT